>NW_027911431.1:0-12843 GCF_054177405.1 Leptonychotes weddellii
CCCAGGTAGGTGGGATGACTATCGGAAGGTGGGAATTTAGTTCTTTATTGGATAATTGTTAGACTTTTTTCAAAAGTTGTCTGAGAGAGTTTCAAGAAGTTTATAAATAAGTTTAAAAATAAGTATAAAAAATAAGTCTAAATAATATATAGAATGGGACTTATTCCAAAAAATTGTTTTCTATTCAATTATAGAAATACATAGTATCGATTATAAAATATTTGTGTGTGTGCGTGTCTGTGTGTACTGTACAGAGAGATCGTGTTTTCTCTGCTGGCTTGACATTTTAAATCCACGTTAGTTTTTAACGTGTACGCCTAGAAGACCCATGTTCAATACACACGCTTTTTCAATATGGGTCCATGTTCGGGTGTCTATTTGAAGAGTTTTGTTTGGTTTGTTTCTCCTCTGCTTGGCTGCACAGGAAGCTCCATCCTGCAGTGTGAGTTTAGCATTTCCTTCGTTGTGCCCCACGCATCCCATCGTCTGTGCCCTCACAGCATGGCCAGCACCACATCTGCCCCCTTTCCGTGCCACCACTCTGCACTCACAGAGCAGCATGAAACCTGCACTGGATGCTGTAACAGAAGAGGACACACATGGGAAACTGAAGAAATCTTACTCGTCTGTAGTTGAGTTAGTAATATTATACCAGTGTTAATTTCTGATTTTGTCTAATGTGCCACAGTCGCATAGATATTAACATTAGAGGAAGTCAGAGGAAGGGTGCGCAGGAACTCTGTGTGCTATCTTGGCAACTCTCTTGTTAAGTCCAAAATTATTTCAAGTAAAAGGTTAAAAAAAATGTTAAAGGCCATTAGCCAGCTTGCCAAGGTCATTAGAATACTCTAGATTGTTTGCTGGGGCACTGAAGCCCCCCGTGGTCTCGCTTCCGCTGCTGTCTGCCTGGTTCCAAACGTCACGACCGCTGATGAAAGGCCCCTCCCCCTCACACACACGCAAGCGCCATCCCTGCCCAACCACACCACACTAGTCCCAGGCTCCCAAGGCAGCACATGCTTCCTACCCACCATGGCCCTGGGCCTTCATTGTTCCTTCATCTTGGGTCCTGTTTCTCAACCAACTCCTTTATCATAATTCAAACCGAAAGTCACTTCTGTGTAACTTTCCCGAGCCTCACTTCCACCAAAGGCAGAATTGACTACTCGTCCCCATGGACCCCATCCCCATAGACCCTGTGCTTACTTCTGCCATGGCCCCTCCTGCATCATCTGCACAAGCTCCCCCCGGCCCCGCCGCCTCCACCAACTAGACTCTTGGTGCCGGAGGACAGGACTGGTGGATATCTATCTCTATAGTCCTCAATCAATGCTAACTGTATATGTGGGGTTAATTGGGAAGGAGGGTCTTCTGGGAGCGGGATAAACCTGTCAGGTTAATCAGCATCTGCAGACAGGCCTTCAGGGGGTTCTGACGGTGTGTCCTGGGAGCTGGTGCCCATCCGTCACTGTCCTCGCCATCCAGAGCATGGGATGCTCTAGCAGCCATCTTCAAAGGGCCAGTGCAAAAGTCACATCCTTGCAGTCTGAAAAACCGGTGTCTAAGCTAGAATGTGTAAATTATGAAGAAAAGCTTACTAGTCAAGACAATGAATTGTTTTTAGACATACCTGAACAGATCATGCATGTAAACAGGGTTACCGAAATATGAACAAGAATTAAAATGATTCCTTATTAAGTCAAGCCCTTTAAATGGGTAGCCCTTTTAACCCTAGCCAGGGTTAGTCCATATATTTAAAAGTAATAAAACTGAATTCTTTTTATCAAAGTCTAAAGTTCACCTTTTTCCCCCCAATTTTGCTACACCTGCTCCTTCATGTTCCCATGAACCCCAACAGCTGGGGATTCCGGATTGACACCACTTGTGCCCATCACGGGCTTGGAGGATCTGAAAGGAGGATGGGCATCTCGTGGCTCAGGGTGGATAGTGGCAACATGCCTGGACCACACACTAACAGGGAGGAGGCCTTCAAGTCCGGCTTTCTGAGGTGAGTGATGACGTTTTTTCAAAGTTGCTCCCAGCATATATATGTTTTCATATTGATTTCTCTCAATCCCAAAATAGATTCAAGTAGAAGTGGATCTGGGATTTTGAAGCCTGCTTGTGATTCAAGATGCAGAATATTTCATTCCCGTGGCCCATAGGGGATTCTGTGGTTCCACCTGGGCATCAGTTTCCTCAAGTGCACCTTCAATATTTGATCACAGGGATGTGAACAACTGTATCTATAACTGCAGCCTTGGGCACGAGGCTCAACCTTAATTCTGTTTCCTGTTAGTGCAGGGAAAGGAAGGAGGGAAGGAAGGAAAGAAGGAAGGGAGGGAGGAAGAAGAAGAAGAAGAAGAAGAAAAAAGAAAGAAAGAAAGAAGAAAGAAAAAAAGAAAGAAAGAAAGAAAGAGAAAGAAAGAAAGGAAGGAAGAAAGAAAGAAAGAAAGGAACATTTATTTCTCAGAAGAGAAGCCTACTGTTTTCTGAAAATGAAGGTTTTATTGAGTTTCTTTTCATAGCAAAGCGCTGCAAGGAGATCTATGAGCAACTTTGCTGTTTGCTTCCATCTCCTGCTCGGCCTCAGCACTGGCCCATCCCCTCTGGGTCTCCGTCAAGGAGAAGGGAAACAAGAGAAGCCTGGCATCTACCTGCCCGCAATATATCTCCCAGTGACCTGCCACCATGGGTCCTTTTTACACCCTCCTGAGGTCTCCCTGTAAAAGCACAGATGTGATCACAGCAATTCTTTTGCTTCAGCTGCAACAGCTGGCTTGACTTTCCCATCATTGTGGGAATATCTGTCCACTTATTAGATATGTTCAGGGCATACCTAACCAATGATTAATCCACCCAATCACACAGCCTAAAATTGCAATATCCTTTCTCCTACCTCTACTTCCACCCCCTCCCCCTCATCCCACCCCACTGGTCACCAAGGCCCATGGTGGTCCCTCAGAAA
This sequence comes from Leptonychotes weddellii, assembly GCF_054177405.1. Classification (NCBI taxonomy): domain Eukaryota; kingdom Metazoa; phylum Chordata; class Mammalia; order Carnivora; family Phocidae; genus Leptonychotes; species Leptonychotes weddellii. Next base: position 2,969 of record NW_027911431.1, read on the forward strand.
GACCTCTGTGCTATGTCCCCTTTTCCCATTTTCAATCCACTGATGCAGGATCAGCTTTGCTTCTTCTACCCTGGAACTGCAGTTAAGAATGGCTTTTACATCCCTTTCCAGAAGGCTACAAGGGAGAAGGGACTAGGGAGAGGAAACAGATGGGTCCCAGCCCCAGAAGCAAAAGGGAGCTAGTGGAGGAGTAAAGACAAGGATAAATGGGAGTGAAACAGATGCAGGCTGCTCTCATTTGCATCACACCTGAGATCCAGAGTAAAAAGTAGCCCAAATTTAGTGCAACTGTGCAGCTTTCTCCTTTGCTGAAAATCAAAAACTTTTCTTGAACCTAACAGAAAAATTGAGCTTGAAGGGCAGACCAACACCCCCAAATCTGGGGAGATGGGCACAACCAGCGAGATAGGCAACCAAGATCTGCTTGCCAGGAGCAGAAGTCCCTGGAGACGTCAACTAGCAGAAACTCTTAAACAGCAATTTGAACTCCTGGAAGCTAAGGGTGGACTAGCAAGAGAGTAAGAAATTCCTGGAAACCACACCTCTGGGCGCGGGTGCGCACATTCTCATGGGGTTACAACCAGAAGCCACACTGGGTTTCCATGGTGAAGACCTAAGAAAGATCCCCTCATGGCCATGGCAGGGAGAAGGCAAGAATAATCATCAAGGAGTATGCCCAGGCCCTCTCCATAGCAAAGGCTTACGCCTCAGGGAAAAACAGATTGCCAGAACCTTATCCTAGGTGGGTCAGGGGCTTTCATCCTGCTCCAGCCCCTGCCAGCCTTTCTGTTTCACCTAAGGGGGACAATAGTCAACAGGGCCAGCCTTCAAGGAAATAAAAGGAGGGAAGCAAAGAAGGGCCATGGGGGTAACCTGTGCCAATGGAGAGACACTGGTGAAAGTCACAGCCCCAAGATCCAGGCTCCAATCACTGCAATCAGATTACAGAACACTGGAACACTCCCCATCCCCTACACCTTGCAACCAACTCCACCAGGACTCCAGTATAAGCGTGGAACAGAGCCAAGACCACCGCAAAACACACTCTAAGAAGAGTTCTAAGGGAAGTTAAAGACTACAGAAGAGACAAAAACACTGAAACCAGAGGAACTGTAAGCCCCTTGCATCTACAGTTTATAGCAAACATTAAAACAAACAAACAAGTCCACAAAAAAACAGCCCAGCTCCTACCCTGATTAACATAAATCTTTAGCTCCATTCCTGTTACTCAGCCTTCAAAACACAGATAAGGTATGCAAAGGGGCAAGAGAAAAATAGTCTAAACAGGCAGTGCAGCATCAGGATCAGACTCAGATGTGACAAAGATGTTGAAATTAGCAGCCAGAGAAATTTAAATAACTATGATTAGTATGTTAAGTATTAGTATGTTTACATAACCAAGATTAGTATGTTAAGTGGGTAAAGAGGCAACATGCAAAAACAGATGGTTCTATGGACTGAATGTTTGTGTTCTCCCAAAAATCCTATGTTGACATCTTAACCCTAGTGAGATGATGTTTGGGGGAGGGGCCTCTGGAATGTGATCAGGTCTTTAGGACAGAGCCCTCATAAGGGGTAGTGGTGCCCCGATTAAAAAAAGACCTTAAAAATCTCCCTTGCTCCTTCCACGATATGAGGTCATAGCAAAAAGACAGCCATCGAGGGGGTAGGCTCTCATCAGACCCCAAATCTGCTGGTGCCTTGATCTCAGATGCCCAGCTTCCACAACTGTGAGCAATACATTTCTATTGTTTAAAAGCCACCCAGTCTGTGGCATTTTGGCATAGCAGCCTGAAAAGACTAAGACAAATGGCTAATGTAAGCAGGGAGATGGAAACGCTCAGAAAGAATTGAAGGGAAATGCTAGAAATCAGAAACACGGTAACAGAAATGAAAAACACTTCTGATGGTCTCATCAGTAAACTAGACACAGCCAAGGAAAGAGTCAGAGAGCTTGAGGATATGTCAATAGCAAAAGGAGAAGGCAGAAGTGGGCACAAGAAATATAGAAAGCAATAATGGATCAGACTTTTTCAAAACTAATGACAACACCAACCCACACATCTAGAAAGCTCAGAAAACAGCAAGCAGTTTTACTAACCAAAACACATGTTTACACAACATACACATGCACACTCACTTAGACACATCACATTATGTGTGGAAAACCAAAGACAAAGAGAAAATCTTGAAAGAAGTCAGGGAGGAACATCTTGTCTATACAAAAACATGGATAAGAATTTCAGTGTTTTTCATCAGAAAACAGAACTGAAATATTTAAAAAAAACAAAAAACAAAAAAACAACAACCTAGAATTCTATCCCTCAAGGAAATAATCCTTCAAAAATGAAGGAAAAATAAAGACTTTCTTAGACAAACAAAACTCGAGGGAATTCATTGTCAGTAGATCAGCCCTGGAAGAAATGTTAAAAGAAGTTCTCTCTCTTGGAAGAAGGAAAACAATAGAGATTAGAAATTTGGGTCTAGGGGCGCCTGGGTGGCTCAGTCGGTTAAGCGACTGCCTTCGGCTCAGGTCATGATCCTGGAGTCCCGGGATCGAGTCCCACATCGGGCTCCCTGCTCGGCGGGGGGTCTGCTTCCCCCTCTGCCCTCTTCCCTCTCGTGCTCTCTGTCTCTCATTCTCTCTCTCTCGAATAAATAAATAAAATCTTAAAAAAAAAAAAAAGAAACTTGGGTCTACATTTTTTAAAAAGGACGAGTGTCAGAGAAGGAATAAAGGAAAGTAAAATATTTGTATTGTTCTGATTTTTGATTGATCTGAAAGATAATTATTTGCTTAAGGGAATAATCGTAATGTGGTGTTGTGTGATTATGGCACATAAATGACAGGGATGTATCAAGGGGGAGGAGAGAGGAATTGACTACACATAAAAAGTACCTGCCCCACACATATAAAATACTTGCACTCTACATGGTGGCACATAGTGCTATTGGGAGATTGATTTAGTTTACTTAAAAATGTATATTATAAATGCTAAGGCAGCCACTAAAAATTCTTAAAAGAGGTAAAATTGGCATGCTCAGAAATAAAATGGAATTACATAAAATGCTCAATTAAAACCAGAGATGGCAGGAAAAGAGAGGAGTAAAATGAATAATTAATGAATACAAAAATGGTTAAGAACAGTAGATATCAATCCAAATATAGCAATAATCACTTTAAAGTGTATGGCCTCAGAAACTCCTTAAATCATAGAGATTCTCATGTGGAATTAAAAAAAAAATCAACTCTATATTGTCTACAAAAAAGTCCCCACATGAAATATAAAGACTCAGACAAAATTGAAGGGATGGAGCAAGTTATATTGTGCTAACATTAATGGGTGAAAAAAGCTGGAGTAGCTATAATAATTTCAGAGAAAGGAGATTTCAGAACAAAGAAGATTAACAGAGATAAAGAGGGACATTAAATAATGATAAAGGAGTTAATTCTCCAGGAAGACATAATGATCAACATGAATGTGCCACATGACGGAGCATCAAAATATGTGAGAAAAGAAAGAAATGAAAGGAGGAATAGACAACTTCACTATTATAGTTGGAGACTTGAATAACCTCTGCCAGTAATTGATACATCAAGTGGGCAGGAAATCAGTAAATATATAGATAAGCTGAACAGCACCATCAATCAACTTGATCTAATTGACACATTTTAGAATACTTCATTTAGTGATAATAGAACACACATTCTTCTCAAGCTCATGTGGAACATTCACCAAGATAAACCACGTTCTGAGCCATGAAAAATACCTTAACAAGTTTAAAAGAATAGAAATCATACAAAGTATATTCTCAGACCACAACAAAATGAAATTAGAAATCAGTAACAGAAGGATAGCTGGAAAATCCCCCAAGTATTTGGAAATTAAACAGCATACTTCTAAAAACCCACAGGCCAAAAGGACGTTCAGCAAATGTTTTAAATATTTAGAACTAAATAACAATGAGAATACAACTCAGCAAAATTTGTGGGATTCAGAGAAAATATAAAAGAACGAAAATCAAGGGATTGAAAAGCTAGTTCTTTGAAAAGTTAAATAAAATTGATAAATCTTTAGCCAGGATGAGAGAGAGAGACAGAGAGAGAGAGAAAGGGAGGGAAGGAGAAAAGATAGAATTCAAGTCACCAATATAAGAAATGAAAGAGAGGTCAACATTACTGATTCCTTGGGCATTAAAAGGATAATAAAGGAATACTATTAACAACTCTTTGCCCCAAAATTTGATAATGTAGATGAAATGAATGAATTTCTTGAGAGGGACAAAATAACAAAACTCACACAAAGAGAAGTAGGTAACATAATTATCCCTATATCTACTAAAGAAATTGAATCAATAATTAATAACCTTCCAAAAAAGAAAGCCCTGGGTCCAGATGGTTTCATTGGTAAATTCTACAAAACATTTAAGGTAGAAATAATATTAATTCTCCATAATATCTTTTAGAAAATAAAATCAGAAGGAACATTTCCTAACTTGTCTATGAACTCCGCATTACTTTGATACTCAAACCAGGTAAAGACATTTTTAAAAAAGAAAATTATAGATGAAGATCTCTTATGCATTTAGATGCAAAAATCCTCAACAAAACGTTAGTGAATCAAATCCATCAATGTATAAAAAGAACTACTTACCAAAACCAAGTGGGATTTATTCCAAGCATATGAGGCTTGTTCAACATTCAAAAATCTATCAATGAGTTGATATAATTCTCATACCAACAGGCTAAAGAAGAAAAACCTTAATCATAATTTAACAAAATCCAATGCCTATTCATGACAAAATTCTCAGCGAACTAGGAAGAGAGAGGAACATCCTCAAATTGATAAAGGACATCTATTAAAAACCTAAAGCTAACATCCTATTTAAGGATGAGAGACTAGACACTTCCCCCTAAGATCAGGAACCAGGCAGTGATGTCCTCTCTCACCACTCCTATTCAGCATGGCACTGGAAGTTTTAGCTAGTGCAGTAATGAAAGAAATAGAAATGGTTACATACACATTGGGAAGAAATAAGTAAAACTGTCTTTTTTTCACAGATAATTGTGTATGAAGAAAAGCCCAACAAAGAACAGTCCTAGAACTAATAAGCAAGTTAAACAAGGTCCCACAGTACATGCTTAAAACACAAAAGTCAATTGCTTTCTTATAAACCAGCAATAAACAATTGGAATCTGAAACCTAAAAATAGTCTGATAGTTAATCCTACGTGTCCACTTGACTTGGCCACAGTGTTTATATATTTGGTCAAACATTATACTAGCTGTTTCTGTGAAGGTGTTTTTTGGATGACATTAACACTTAAGTCATTGCACTTTATGAAAAGCAGATTACCCCCATAAGATGGGTGGGCTTCATCCAATTAGCTGAAGATCTTAATAAAACAAAGTCTAGGTTTCTCTAAGGAAAAAGGAATTCTAGAAGCAGACTGTCTTTGGATTCAAACTACAACTCTTCCCTGGGTTCCCAGCCTGCCACCCTACCCTTCAGAATTTGGACTTAACAAGCCTCCACAATCATGTGAGCCAATTCCTTAAAATAAACCTCTCTTGGGGCACCTGGGTGGCTCAGTCGTTAAGCGTCTGCCTTCGGCTCGGGTCATGATCCCAGGGTCCTGGGATCGAGCCCCGCATCAGGCTCCCTGCTCCGTGGGAAGCCTGCTTCTCTCTCTCTCCCACTCCCCCTGCTTGTGTTCCCTCTCTCGCTGTGTCTCTCTCTGTCAAATAAATGAATAAAATCTTAAAAAAAAAATAAAAATAAAAATAAACCTCTCTCAATAGATGATAGAAAAATAGGTAGATGATAGATAGATAGATAGATAGATAGATAGATAGATAGATAGATATAGATAGATATAGACACACACATCCTGTTGGTTCTATTCCTCTGCAGAACTCTGACTAGTACAAATACCAACAAATACAATACCAACAAAAAATGAAATGATCATGTATAAATTTAACAAAAATATATACAGGGCCTGCATGTAAAAAGCTACAATATAAAAAGATAGGGGTGCCTGGGTGGCTCAGTTGGTTAAGTGACTGCCTTCGGCTCAGGTCATGATCCTGGAGTCCCGGGATCGAGGTCCGCATCGGGCTCCCTGCTCGGTGGGGGGTCTGCTTCTCCCTCTGACCCTCCCCCCTCTCATGCTCTATCTCAGTCTCTCTCTCAAATAAATAAATAAAATCTTAAAAAAAATTAAAAAATTAAAAAAATAAATAAAAAGATAAAAACCCATGGTTTTTTTAAAAATATTTATTTATTTGAGAGAGAGAGTGAGAGCGAGAGAGAGAGCATGAGCAGGGGGAGTGGCAGAGGGAGAGGGAGAAGCAGACTCCCCGCTGGGCAGGGAGCCCAATGAAGGGCTCGATCCCAGGACTCCGGGATCATGACCTGAGCTGAAGGCAGACGCTTAACTGACTGGGCTAACCAAGTGCCCCCATAAAACCATGTTTAGCTTAATACAGATACAGATGGTTTCATCAAGAAATATTTACAGCCAAATGTTTATGCATAAGTTAATATTCTCATATATATTTCCTTGTTCCATCAGATGAGAGCACCTAAGAACAACACCACCCTATAGCAGTAAACACATCTAGCACTCACATCCTGGTTTCTAATACTGCTCTGCAATGAGAGGACCCAGGGATCCTTGGAGAAATAGCTGATTCTAGGATTGGGGCAAGAAATGCACAAGATGGGCCTTGAGCATCTTGTAGAGTGCAAGAGGCAAGGAAGTGCTAAATAATAATATAATTAATTAATTAATTAATTAATTAATGAAACACTAGGACCAGGAGATATATCAAAAAGTCACGGGAGACAATTGAAAGAGCTCCCAATGGTCAAAGCTGGACCAATTTGAGCAAAAAGTGAATAAAGTCTTATTAGATTATAAAATAAATATCCATGACTCCACAGTGACATAAATAAATGATTGAATACCTAAATTAATGGGGGAGAATAGACAAGTGTCCCATGCAGAAGAATTTCAAATAACTTATAGAGATACTCTCTTCTCAAAGAGATGGAGCATGACTCTGCACTGTAAAGCAAGTGACTTCCTTCCAAGAGAACAGTACGAAGGGGTGGGAGTAACTTTACAGTAAAGAAATGCAATTATGACCTCCCCAGGTATTCAAAGTTAACATCCGCAGTGACAAGTCACATTGACAGTGTGTCCCCTTGATATGATGGGATGCAAATAGGACTTAACACCTGTGGTCTGTCTCCCCAGAACCTATAACCCCAGTCTGATCATGAGAAAAACATCAGACAAATCCCAGTTGAAAGACATTCTGCAAAATACCCAGCCAGCATTCCTCAAAACTGTCCAGGTCATCAAAAATAAGGAAAGTCTGAAAAGACAGTACTGCCTAGCAGAGCCTAAGGAGGTAAGACGACTAAATGAAATGCAATATCCTGAACAGAATCCTGGAATGGAAAAGGGGCATTTGGTAAAAACTAAGAAAATCCGAATAAAGTTTGGGCTTCAGCTAACAATAACATATCAATATTGGTTTGTTTAAATAAGCTATAAAAATATACAATCAATGAATTCCTTAATCTGTCATTTACTTTATTTACTTAATTCTTACTGAACTGAATCATGTAAGTTCTTTTAAAGAAGAAAATTCTTCCCGAACCCAGAAAATTCTGGAACATTATAAAGAACACCGAACTGATAGAATGCTGCCCAACTTATTCAAAAGTCTCTTCATTTGAGACTGTGTCGTACGTCACAATGGGTATAATTTATTTCAGAATCATTAATACACACTCTTCTTCATAGGCATGCAGACATTTTCATTTCCTGGTTCTAAGTTTTCAAGTTTTGTTGGAATGGCACCGTCAGTGCATATTCTACATGAGCAAAATCCACTTTTTTTTAAACAAAAACATTTCAAATTATTTTAATCCTAAATTTAGGGTTGGCTTTTGTGTAAGCTTTTTGCTACATAGCCTCAGCAAACAAGAGTTCATACCCCATGACTGTGAATAGTACAGACTCAACATTTGTTTCATTTGTATGCTGAGGACCATATTAATTTTTATTTGAGTGTCACCTGTTGTTTCACATAATTCTTCCAGTAAATATTTTATCTTGTCAAAATAAAATCTGATTTCTCTAACATCAGTCTGCTATTCCCTTCAAGTATTGAAGAATGATTGAAAGGTCCAATTTGATAAGATATTCCATCTTTGGGAAGATCCAGAAAACAGCATGTATAATTATTGCATTCATTGCTCCAAAAAATGTTACTATGGGTATAATTGAGTCATGACTCCCAGTTTGGACTTTTAACTAAAATTCTGGTTTTTAAGCTCTCCTCTTTACTAATACAGAATTATAAGTGCCTTTACCATCAACTATCTTTTAAATCAATGCCTAAAATTGAAAGTGGCTCATCTTGTCTTTTCTGTAAGTCAAAACCTATACATTTTACGATGGCTTTAAACCAATGACATAGCCACTTCTTTTGATGTCCCTGTTTTCTTTTGTATGGTAGTTAATACCACATACAATAAATGTTAGTTTTCAACAGAACATTAGTCCTTGGTACAATGTAGTCTGAGTAATATTTACTTTTGTAAACATTTATGTATGATTCTTTCTCACTTTATTAGTCATTAAAATACGGATCTCACTTGAATTTTCCATCCTTGATAATGTTCACATGCTTCAATTTTGGTCTATATTCCATGTTCAATCATTCTATCATTTAATTTTGAAATCACATCTACAAAAGTAGGACATTTCTATTGTTTTCTTTAAATATTATACTGGCGGTATCATGCTAAAAAAACACACGATCATGCTTGCTAAATATTGGACATAATATTCTTTAAGAACATTACCTCAATGTATTTCAATGTTCACATATCTTTCTTGAACACTGCTGGTTGTTTGCTCTTTATGCAGACTTCTTTACATGGTAATAATTACACTTGTGGGCGCCTGGGTGGCTCAGTCGTTAAGCGTCTGCCTTCGGCTCAGGTCATGCTCCCAGGACCCTGGGATTGAGCCCCGCATTGGGCTCCCTGCTCCGCGGGAAGCCTGCTTCTCCCTCTCCTACTCCCCCTGCTTGTGTTCCGTCTCTTGCTGTCTCTCTATGTCAAGTAAATAAAATCTTTAAAAAAAAATAATAATTACACTTGTGTGATTTTTATGTGCAAGGGATGTTTTGTGTTCTTATAATTAAGAACTTGGATGTTTCTAGCCACAGATAGCATCTTGGCCAAAGTTAAGTCATAAAATATAGAAAAGTTACAAAACAAAATTTGCCTTCATTTTTTCTAGTTTTTATTTAAATTCCAGTTAGTTAACATAATATTAGTTTCAGGTGTACAAGTTAGTGATTCAACACAGTCATAGTACTAGAAGTCCTAGCCACAGCAGTCTGACAAAAAAAAAAGAAATAAAAGGCATCCAAATCAGTAAGGAAGAAGTCAAACTTCCACTATTTATAGATGACATGATATTCTATATTGAAAATCTAAAAGACTCCACCAAAAAATTGCTAGAACTGATACGCAAATTTGGTAAAGTTGCAGGATACAAAATCAATGTACAGAAATCTGTTGCATTTCTCTACACCAGTAATGAAGCAGCTGAAAGAGATACCAAGGAATCAATCCCATTTACAACTGTGCCAAACCATAAAATACCTAGAAATAAACCTAAACAAAGAGGTGAAAGAGGTACTCTGAAAACTATAAAACACTGATGAAAGAAATTGAAGAGGACACAAAGAAATGGAAACATAATTCCATGCTCATGGATTGGAAGAACAAATATTGTAAAATGTCTATGCTACCCAAAGCCATCTATAGATTTAATGCAAT
>NW_027911432.1:0-1435 GCF_054177405.1 Leptonychotes weddellii
GGGCACCTGGGTGGTTCAGTTGGTTAAGTGTCTGACTCTTGATCTTAGCTCAGGTCTTGATCTCATTGTTGTAAGTTCCAGCCCTGCGTTGGGCTCCATGCTGGGTGTGGAGCCTACTTAAAATAAATAAATAAATAGGAGTGCCTGGGTGGCTCAGTCAGTTAAGCGTCCGACTCTTGATTTCAGCTTAGGTCATGAGATTGAGCCCTGTGTCAGGCGTGGAGTCTGCTTGAGATTCTCTCTCTCCCTCTCGCTCTGCCCCTCACCCTGCTATCTCTCTCTCTAAGTAAAATCTTGAAAGAAAGAAAGAAAGAAAGAAAGAAAGAAAGAAAGAAAGAAAGAAAGAGAAAGAAAGAATAAGTAAGCAATACTAAGTGATTTCATAATTGTAAAAAAAAAACAACAATATATGACACTATCAAGTTACATTCGTTCTTCTCTCACTAGATTTCTTGAAGTCAAAGGTCCACTGCTGAGTTCAAAGAAAGGTATCATTTCAATGTTAAGCATATTTTAAATGCTTATGTCATGTTTATATTTTTAGATATGTATTAGTCTATAGATTTGGCTGCCTGGCTTAATATAAGTACCTTGGACAATGTAGAACTTTTTTTTCTTTCTCACAAAATTACCTGGGCTAGTGTGTTACACTGTTTCATGAAGACACCAAAGGAGTAGGTTCTTTTTCCCATGTTGCTCCCCTAAATGATGTCAACAAGGCTTGTCTTTCAGCTGTTCTTTGTGGTGCCTTTATCCTCTCCTGATGGTAAGGATGACTATAGTAGAATCTCTGAGCTTCACACTTCACAACAAAAATCCAGTAGAAAAAAGAAAACTCTTTCACCAGAGCCCCAGAAATTTTTTTTACTTACTTTGTTTATGTCTATCCCTGATATACTGATTTTAGCCAGAAGATGAGATGAATTGACCTACTTACACCAATTGGTCCCCAAGGGTAGAGTCAACTCTAGTTAAACCACATTGACTAGGACCAGGAGAGGAGTAATTCTTTAATAGAAAATCACAGTATTTTTGCTGGAAGGAAGGAGAAATTGGTACTGGAGAGATAAAGAAAAAGAATTCCATTAAAAATTATTATTTTGAAGGATCTCTATCCCAAAACTGCAATAGATAAAATTTCTGTAATATCTCAACCTCTATCAGAGGTTAACTGTTTGCCCTTTATTGGTGAAAGAAATGTCAGCTACTTCATCACAAAGTCCAAGATGGAAACATCACCTTAAAATCACTGAGATAGTCTTTTAAAGAGTAAAGAATAGAGTCTAAAAAAGTAGAGATTACATCTTGGAATCATTTGGGGAAATCATAGGGCTGACTACAGGTTGATTAGCCCTAATTATCCAGAGGAAGGGGGACTTTAAGAATATCTCTGTATTTCAGATTTAAAAGAAAAAAAATTATCCCTGGAGATGAA
>NW_027911433.1:0-232 GCF_054177405.1 Leptonychotes weddellii
CTTTTTTGTCTCTGCTTCAAACAGGGCCCCATAGTTGTTTTTTTTTCACCTATAGAAAATGCCCAACTATCACTAAAAAATAAGAGCCGAAAGTCAGACCAATGTGTTTTAAAGATGGGGAAACTGAGGCGCAGAGAGAGAAAGTGATCACTGGGGAGTGACAGGGACAGGTCTGGAACATGGGTGTTGGGTCACCTGCTTCCCATGTAAGCCTGCTTCTCTGGACTTCTGA
>NW_027911434.1:0-232 GCF_054177405.1 Leptonychotes weddellii
GAATAGATTGGAGGGTCAGAAAAGATACAGGAGAAACCAATGGTTAGAAGCAGCTGCATTAATGCATCTTTTTTTTTTTTTTTTTTTTAAGATTTTATTTATTGGGCGCCTGGGTGGCTCAGTCGGTTAAGCGACTACCTTCGGCTCAGGTCATGATCCTGGAGTCCCGGGATCGAGTCCCGCATCGGGCTCCCTGCTCAGCGGGGACTCTGCTTCTCCCTCTGACCCTCCC
>NW_027911435.1:0-232 GCF_054177405.1 Leptonychotes weddellii
ATGTATGTCCCAACAAGCACATTCTCTACTTATCCTCATGAAAACTCTTCTTTTCCTAAGCTCAGGATTCTAGATTCCCATAGATTTCTATTTTTGGCAAGGTGTTAGAACTCTGACCTGTCAGGTATTTTTGAATAACAGGTTTTTCTGTTGCTGACTAACCTATATCCCTTCCTGCATTGCACTGAAAAGCACCAGTTTAGGGATACTTTTCCTGCTGGGTCTCTCAGAA
>NW_027911436.1:0-232 GCF_054177405.1 Leptonychotes weddellii
AAGAATAGATTTTTTTAAATTATTTTTTTATTTTTATTTTTATTTTTTTAATGATTTTATTTATTTGACAGAGAGACACAGCGAGAGAGGGAACACAAGCAGGGGGAGTGGGAGAGGGAGAAGCAGGCTTCCCGCGGAGCAGGGAGCCCGATGTGGGGCTCAATCCCAGGACCCTGGGATCATGACCTGGGCCGAAGGTGGATGCTTAACTGACTGAGCCACCCAGGCACCG
>NW_027911437.1:0-232 GCF_054177405.1 Leptonychotes weddellii
ATGTATGTCCCAACAAGCACATTCTCTACTTACCCTCATGAAAACTCTTCTTTTCCTAAGCTCAGGATTCTAGATTCCCATAGATTTCTATTTTTGGCAAGGTGTTAGAACTCTGACCTGTCAGGTATTTTTGAATAACAGGTTTTTCTGTTGCTGACTAACCTATATCCCTTCCTGCATTGCACTGAAAAGCACCAGTCTAGGGATACTTTTCCTGCTGGGTCTCTCAGAA
>NW_027911438.1:0-232 GCF_054177405.1 Leptonychotes weddellii
AATTATATCTTAATTTTAAAAATCTAGTCTTGCTATATAACATAATATAATTAGGCTGCAAGGAGGTAGGGTAAGTGGATGGGAGAGTGAGGTGCTATAAAGAAAATCCTTTAAGATTAAGCAAGCCGTAAGAATGTCTGTTATTCACATCTATTCTATGACCTCAAAAGCATTTGAGGGGCACCAGGGTGGCTCAGTCCGTTAAGTGTCTGCATTTGGCTCAGGTCATGAT
>NW_027911439.1:0-232 GCF_054177405.1 Leptonychotes weddellii
AAAGCTTATTTTGCTATCCTTATAATATTTGGTAATAGATACATATTTTCGTATTTCAGGGCATAATTTGGGGCTGTTCAACACGGCCATGGTGGGCATTTTCAAGGCTTAGTTGCGTTTCCTGGAATCAGATCGTGTTTATATTTTGGATAATGGCTATATTTTTCAGAATTAATTTCATGTAATTTTCACCACCTTATTCACTTACAAGATACATATTTCTTGATTTTAT
>NW_027911440.1:0-232 GCF_054177405.1 Leptonychotes weddellii
AAAGCTTATTTTGCTATCCTTATAATATTTGGCAATAGATACATATTTTCGTATTTCAGGGCATAATTTGGGGCTGTTCAACACGGCCATGGTGGGCATTTTCAAGGCTTAGTTGCGTTTCCTGGAATCAGATCGTGTTTATATTTTGGATAATGGCTATATTTTTCAGAATTAATTTCATGTAATTTTCACCACCTTACTCACTTACAAGATACATATTTCTTGATTTTAT
>NW_027911441.1:0-232 GCF_054177405.1 Leptonychotes weddellii
ATCCTAAGAATATAAGGGTTATATCTCAAGGAGAGTGAACCAGAAAACTAGAAAGAGCCTGGGTGTCTGATGATATCAGGGAACACCATACCAGATCTGGATCAGCTCCCTTTGGATTTCTTTTATGTGGGAGAACAATAAATCCCAAATGTGCTCAGTAATACTATTTGGGGGTTTTGGAACACAGTTTCTTTTTTGACTTTTTTTTAAAACTTTTTTATTGTTATGTTAA
>NW_027911442.1:0-232 GCF_054177405.1 Leptonychotes weddellii
ATAGGGGCACCTGAGTGGCTCAGTCGTTAGGCGTCTGCCTTCGGCTCAGGTCATGATCCCAGGTCCTGGGATCGAGCCCCGCATCGGGCTCCCTGCTTGGTGGGAAGCCTGCTTCTCCCTCTCCCACTCCCCCTCCTGTGTTCCCTCTCTCGCTGTGTCTCTGTCAAATAAATAAATAAAATCTTAAAAAAAAAAAAAAGTGAGAATAGACATAGGGAATTGAGCAACACCA
>NW_027911443.1:0-1435 GCF_054177405.1 Leptonychotes weddellii
AAAAAAAAACAAAAACAAAACTATGTGTCATTAAGAGGAGATAAACATTTAAAATAAGATATATATAAATTAAAAGTAAAAATATTGAAAAGAAGATTTCTATGAAAATACAAATCATAATAAATCTGGACAATTATATTAATAGCAGACACAGTAGCCCTCAGTGTATGCAATATTACCAGAGATAAAGAACGGTACTTCATAGTAATCATTATAGTAAAATCAAGTCAACAACAACAAAAAAGATATTATAAAACCAAATATAGGGGCGCCTGGGTGGCTCAATCATTAAGCGTCTGCCTTCGGCTCAGGTCTCATCCAAGGGCCCTGGGATCGAGCCCCGCATCTGGCTCCCTGCTCCACGGGAAGCCTGCTTCTCCCTCTCCCACTCCCCCTGCTTGTGTTCTCTCTCTCGCTGTGTCTCTCTCTGTCAAATAAATAAATAAAATCTTAAAAAAAATATATAGATGAACCTAATATCAAAACTTAAAATAATATATGAAATATAAACTAACAACTGAAAATACAAAGAGTCAGATATACAATGACAGGAGAGCCCAATATTTCATAGAACAAATAGAAAACTGAGTAAATATATAGACAATTTCAAGAAGACCAACAACTAACTCAAACTAATTAATAGAGATCAGTACAAGCAACAATTTTAGAATGTAATTCTTTCCAAAGAAAGAGGAGTGGTCAGCAAGATAAACTATAAACTGAGCCATAAAACAAGTCTTAAAAAATTTAAAAGCATTGAAATCACACAGATTATGTCCTCTCATGTTGATAAAAGTGGTATCTGGTATTTATTTTAGATGTTAAGATTCTCCAATATACTGTTAACCTATCTAAATTCATCTTCAAATAATACATACCTTTTCATGCATAGTACATGAAACAGTATTCACATTTCCTCCATCCTGCTGATTATTTCTGTCACTCATTTAACTTAGTCATATGCAATAATCACCCACTCCATTGGTAACATAGTTACTTTAAGCAAAACTTATCTCTAAGTTTCCCAGAGTTCAGTGACCTCCCCAAGGAAACAATCTAAAAAGCTGTTGTAACATATATTGTATTATTTGTTTCAGAGGTACAGATCTGTGATTCAACAGTCTTGCACAATTCACAGCGCTCACCATAGCACATATCCTCTGCAATGTCTATCACCCAGGCACCGTATCCCTCCCACCGCCCACCACTCCAGCAACTCTCAGTTTGTTTCCTGAGATTAAGAATTCCTCATATCAGTGAGGTCATATGATACATGTCTTTCCCTGATTGACTTATTTCACTTAGCATAACACCCTCCAGTTCCATCCATGTCGTTGCAAACAGCAAGATTTCATTCCTTTTGATGGCTGCATAATATTCCATTGTATATATATACCACATCTTCTTTATCCATTCATCTGTCGATGGACATCTT
>NW_027911444.1:0-232 GCF_054177405.1 Leptonychotes weddellii
ATAGGGGCACCTGAGTGGCTCAGTCGTTAGGCATCTGCCTTCGGCTCAGGTCATGATCCCAGGTCCTGGGATCGAGCCCCGCATCGGGCTCCCTGCTTGGTGGGAAGCCTGCTTCTCCCTCTCCCACTCCCCCTCCTGTGTTCCCTCTCTCGCTGTGTCTCTGTCAAATAAATAAATAAAATCTTAAAAAAAAAAAAAAAGTGAGAATAGACATAGGGAACTGAGCAACACC
>NW_027911445.1:0-232 GCF_054177405.1 Leptonychotes weddellii
ATGGGGTAAAAGGATGATGGGCATTAAGGAGGGCACATGATGTAATGAGCACTAGGTGTTATATAAAACTGATGAATCAGGCGCCTGGGTGGCTTAGTTGGTTGGGCGACTGCCTTCAGCTCAGGTCATGATCCTGGAGTCCTGGGATCAAGTCCTGCATCGGGCTCCCTGCTCAGCGGGGAGTCTGCTTCTCCCTCTCCCGCTCCCCCCTCTCATGCTCACTCTCTCTCTC
>NW_027911446.1:0-232 GCF_054177405.1 Leptonychotes weddellii
ATACACACACACATAAAAACCAAAACCAAAACCAAACACAAAAAAACAACAAAAAACTCATATAGTCTGTGAGGGTTTTTTTGGAATTGAGCACTTAAAAATAACTCTTGAGGGTTTTATGGGCACCAAGGATGACATCCAAGAGCTGGAAATACAACTCCCTTTCGGGGAAAGCCTTTGGCTTGGGGGAGGAGGGAGGGGCCAACAGACTTCACCCCAGGGGAGGACTGTC
>NW_027911447.1:0-232 GCF_054177405.1 Leptonychotes weddellii
AGCCTAGGCCAGACTGGAATTTAAAGATGTTCTGCTTTCATTGGAACTAGAGTTTTGCAGAGTCGCTTCTCATGGATCTTTGAAAAGAAATGCCTGGGTATGGAACAAATCATCCTAAAATTTGTATGGAACCAGAAAAGACCCCGCATAGCCAGAGGAATGTTGAAAAAGAAAAGCAAAGCCGGCGGCATCACAATTCTGGACTTCCAGCTCTATTACAAAGCTGTCATCA
>NW_027911448.1:0-232 GCF_054177405.1 Leptonychotes weddellii
GATCTAATAACCACGGAGAGGGAGGGATCACTTTTTAATTTCTTGCTTCCTAAGTTTTACAGGGGACACAGATTTAATAACCATGCTCCTGGTTTTTCCAGAATAGACTGGATTTAAAATACCGTCAGACAACGTGTCTAAATTTTTAAGCACGGCAAAAAGGGCCCTTCTATAAAGAAGTCTTCTTTCTAGGTGGCAGGAGGTACCCAGGATGCGGGGGGTGGTGGGTGGA
>NW_027911449.1:0-232 GCF_054177405.1 Leptonychotes weddellii
GATCTAATAACCACGGAGAGGGAGGGATCACTCTTTAATTTCTTGCTTCCTAAGTTTTACAGGGGACACAGATTTAATAACCATGCTCCTGGTTTTTCCAGAATAGACTGGATTTAAAATACCGTCAGACAACGTGTCTAAATTTTTAAGCACGGCAAAAAGGGCCCTTCTATAAAGAAGTCTTCTTTCTAGGTGGCAGAAGGTACCCAGGATGCGGGGGGTGGTGGGTGGA
>NW_027911450.1:0-232 GCF_054177405.1 Leptonychotes weddellii
AGAGCATTTAACATAAGATATATCTTTCTAGCAATTTTTTTTTAAAGATTTTATTTATTTATTTGAGAGAGAGAGAATGAGAGACAGAGAGCATGAGAGGAAGGAGGGTCAGAGGGAGAAGCAGACTCCCTGCCGAGCAGGGAGCCCGATGCGGGACTCGATCCCGGGACTCCAGGATCATGACCTGAGCCGAAGGCAGCCGCTTAACCAACTGAGCCACCCAGGCGCCCCT
>NW_027911451.1:0-232 GCF_054177405.1 Leptonychotes weddellii
CCCCACGCTGCTCGCTGCTCCATCTCGTCCCTTGGGTGTCTATTCTCAAGAGTCCTGGCGTCATTGCCGACCGGCCTCCCCTGTGCCCATCTTGACCCCGCAGGTCATCCCAACTCCCGGATGGCGCTGGGAGCTTCTGCCCAGGCTCTGAGTCACTGGGGCTTATCCCCTGCACCCCCAATGGGTGGTCTGCTCCCCCCAGAATCACCACACGGTGTCCTTTCAAGAGCCC
>NW_027911452.1:0-232 GCF_054177405.1 Leptonychotes weddellii
GGGACAGCAGGCCCTCCTGTGCCCAGGGGGTAGGCACCCAAGGAGCAGACAAGCCCCTGGCTTCTGGGCTGTGGTCCCAGAGAGCTCCCACCCTCCCCTGCACCCCCTTGTTCCTTGAAAGCCTGTGTCCTGGCCCCTCTCCTGCAAAATATCCACTTATACCTATGTCCTCCATGTCCCCTCCCAAGACCCTCCCCGCGTCCACTCCCCTGTGTCTCCTCCCCCAAGTCCA
>NW_027911453.1:0-232 GCF_054177405.1 Leptonychotes weddellii
AGGGAGGCCAGCACCTTGGCCATGTGGAAGCCATCCAGCACTTCCTGGAGCTGCTCACAGCCTTCTGCTCCCAGCGTGTTGCCTGTTCACGGGCGGGAGGGGGCGGAGGGTAGGAAGGTCAAGAGGGGCAGCAGGGCCCGCCTGGCAGGCCTGGGCCAAGGCTCCCACCCCTATTACCGTTGAGGTCCAGCTTTTCCAGCTCGCTCTTGTCCGCCACGGCCTCAGCAACAGC
>NW_027911454.1:0-1435 GCF_054177405.1 Leptonychotes weddellii
TAGTAAGATTGAGATTAAAATTTGACTTTCCCAAATCTTGTATTTGAGTTTGCCTTTCCACTGAAGCTGAAAGTTCTATCTAGAAAAATTATTGTCATAACAATAGCAAGATATGTATAAAGTATCTTAAATGCATGAGAAAGTCCTCTATTAAAACATAAATTAATCCTTTTTAATCTGTACTCCTTAAGGATGGGAGCCATGTTTTACTCATCTTTGTTCTTCCTGATGTGTTTCAAGTATTTGTGGTCTTTTAAACTGGGCCAACAAAGTGCTTTTAAGTGAGAGTTCCCCTATTAATGAATATGCTCTGTAATAAACAGCAGTGGTGTGCAAATGGGTGCTTTCAGATGCCTTTAAGGTATAATGCAGTATTTAATACCTTTCCCCTGAAATCTTAAGCAACGTTTTGAAGAAGAAAAGAAGCATGATTAGTGGAAAGAATATGAAAACATTTTCCGATGAGGCTTTAAAAAGTGTGTGAAGGCTTTAAATCTTGAATAGGAGGCTTTATCATAAGTAAATCGGCTTTTTAAAATTTATTTAAAAAGAGAAGGGGAATGAGCTAACAGAGATGTGGAGTTATTTAAGAGCAGCCAATCAGTGGGAAAATTCATTACAGATGATTATGACTTTTCTTTCACTTGAGAAGCATTGGAAAGCTATTTTAGGTTTGAAAAGGGAATGTCATGGACAGGAAATTATGGTTTGGAGAAGTGAATTTTATTGCTTTGTGAGAGTGGCCTTGATTGAAGAATAGTGATGAGAGTAGTGGCCAAGTTGATATAGGCAGGTGCTTTGGAAACTTCTTACTCTTTTAGGTATTATATGGAGAACATTGACAGCAGAATCCTTTAACTAAAAATTAAATTCAACCTATCTTCCTGAAGTAGATACTGCTTTAAATAAGTGGGGAAACATTCACAGATGGTATTAACAGATAGGTCTTTTAGTATTCAACGAAACACCTGGATATATAAGTAAATTATTTTCAGGGATGGTATGGTATTCTAAGTTTGTTTAGTTCTTTTTTTTTTTTTTTAAGATTTTATTTATTTGCGAGAGAGAGAATGAGAGACAGAGAGCATGAGAGGGAGGAGGGTCAGAGGGAGAAGCAGACTCCCTGCCGAGCAGGGAGCCTGATGTGGGACTCGATCCCGGGACTCCAGGATCATGACCTGAGCCGAAGGCAGTCGCCTAACCAACTGAGCCACCCAGGCGCCCCTGTTTAGTTCTTTAAAAAGGATTAATTTATGTTTTAATAGAGGACTTTCTCATGCATTTAAGATACTTTATACATATCTTGCTATTGTTATGACAATAATTTTTCTAGATAGAACTTTCAGCTTCAGTGGAAAGGCAAACTCAAATACAAGATTTGGGAAAGTCAAATTTTAATCTCAATCTTACTAAATTGATGAACAAGATGAAATTA
>NW_027911455.1:0-232 GCF_054177405.1 Leptonychotes weddellii
AGGGAGGCCAGCACCTTGGCCATGTGGAAGCCGTCCAGCACTTCCTGGAGCTGCTCACAGCCTTCTGCTCCCAGCGTGTTGCCTGTTCACGGGCGGGAGGGGGCGGAGGGTAGGAAGGTCAAGAGGGGCAGCAGGGCCCGCCTGGCAGGCCTGGGCCAAGGCTCCCACCCCTATTACCGTTGAGGTCCAGCTTTTCCAGTTCGCTCTTGTCCGCCACGGCCTCAGCAACAGC
>NW_027911456.1:0-232 GCF_054177405.1 Leptonychotes weddellii
ATGTATGTACCTAACAACAGAACATGAAAATACATGAAACATCTGTTAGAAATGCAAGGAGAAATAGACAAAACCACTATGGAACCATTAGAATGGCTAAAATTACCAAAAAAAAAAAAAAAAGGGAGGCATTATCATTTGAAGATGCACAGCAGCGGGAACTCTCAACATTTGCTGATGTGAAGGCAAAACAGTAATGCCATTTTAGTGGAGTTTGGTAGTATCCTGTAAT
>NW_027911457.1:0-232 GCF_054177405.1 Leptonychotes weddellii
AATAAATAAAATCTTTAAAAAAAAAAAAAAAATTTTTTTTCAGGGGGAGTGCATACGAACTCCTCTGAGAAGGAAGGGAGGTAGGAAACCAGGATCCAGACGGGGTGCAACAGTATGTTGCTTTAATGCTACTGTTTAAAACTCTGAGGCAAATTGAAGCAAATAAATTTTTTTTTTTCCCACTAAGTCTGGGTGGTGGATAAATGAATGTTTAATGTGGGCTTTTCTCTAT
>NW_027911458.1:0-232 GCF_054177405.1 Leptonychotes weddellii
TAATTTTATGTTACCCTTAGGAAAACAAACGACGGATGATGCCTGGGTGGCTCAGTCGTTAAGCGTCTGCCTTCGGCTCAGGTCATGATCCCAGGGTCCTGGGACTGAGTCCCGCATTGAGCTCCTTGCTCAGTGGGGAGCCTGCTCCTCCCTCTGCTTCTGCCTCTCCCCCTGCTTGTGCTCTCTCTCTCTCTGACAAAATGAATAAATAAAATCCTAAAAAAAAAAAAAA
>NW_027911459.1:0-232 GCF_054177405.1 Leptonychotes weddellii
TGTAATGTATGGGGATTAACATAACAATAAAAGAATTTTTTAAAAAAGGGTACAATATTTCAGTTATAAGATGAATAAGTTCAGTACATATCATGTATAGCATGGTGATTAGAGTTAATACTGTGAATATATATATACATATATAAAGTTTTTCATAATATTGTGTGTATATATATATATACACATAAAGTTTCTCTCTCTCTATATAAGTGTGTGTGTATCTACATACACA
>NW_027911460.1:0-232 GCF_054177405.1 Leptonychotes weddellii
CACCACCATCACCACCATCACCACCAACACCATCATCACCACCAACACCATCATCACCACCATCATCTCTACCACCACCATCACCATCATTACCCTCATTATCATCACCACCACCATCACCACCATCACCACCAACACCATCATCACCACCATCACCATCATCACAACCACCATCAGCACCATCACCATTATCACCACCATCATCAACACCACCATCACCAACATCACCACC
>NW_027911461.1:0-232 GCF_054177405.1 Leptonychotes weddellii
ATTTAGCAACTCCAGCAGGCCCCCTTAGTTGACTTTTCTCCCTTTCCCATCTCACTCTCCCTGCTTCCTGATGGAAATTCCAGATAAACTACCTGCACCCAAGTCTGAGCCTTGAGCCAGTTTCAGGAGAGCCCAAAGTAACAGACAGGGGACAGTGGGAAGAGGCAAGGAATTAAAGGACCGGAAGTGGGGGTGGGGGTGGGGGAGGTGGAAGCAGGTGGCTGTAAGGTTG
>NW_027911462.1:0-232 GCF_054177405.1 Leptonychotes weddellii
GTCTCTCCCCACCTCTACTCTCCCTTCACGGTAGACTAGCTACTTGTCACAATGTCACCTCATCTCCTTGGCTCCAAATCTTTGTTTCCAACTGTAATCTCTACTGACTTAAAATCCTATACATTTCCGGGTGCCTGGGTGGCTCAGTCGGTTAAGCAACTGCCTTCAGCTCAGGTCATGACCCCAGGGTCCTGGGATCAAGTCCCACATCAAGCTCCCTGCTCTGCGGGGA
>NW_027911463.1:0-232 GCF_054177405.1 Leptonychotes weddellii
AAGAACCAACAAATCAATCAACACAGATTTCCTGAGCTAGAAATACAGAGATACATCTTTGGCAGTATGTCCTGAATCCTTCTCCATTCCTTAAAGTTAAAATCCTTCTTTATTCTCTTTATTACCTTTGATGACTTAATGTTTCATTTTTAAAAAAAAAATGATAAATTTTTAGCACTTTAATAAATAATATTATACATATACAATGGATTCTAAATACATGCATTATTTA
>NW_027911464.1:0-232 GCF_054177405.1 Leptonychotes weddellii
CTGGGTGGCTCAGTCGTTAAGCGTCTGCCTTCAGCTCAGGTCATGATCCCGGGGTCCTGGGATCGAGCCCCGCAATCGGGCTCCCTGCTCCGCGGGAAGCCTGCTTCTCCCTCTCCCACTCCCGCTGCTTGTGTTCCCTCTCTCGCTGTATCTCTCTCTGTCAAATAAATAAAATCTTTAAAATAAATAAATAAATAAATAAATAAATAAAAATAAATAAACTACAATTCCA
>NW_027911465.1:0-1435 GCF_054177405.1 Leptonychotes weddellii
TTGGGTGCAATTGTAAATGGGATCGACTCCTTAATTTCTCTTTCTTCTGTCTTGTTGTTGGTGTATAAGAATACAACTGATTTCTGTGCATTGATTTTATATCCTGCCACTTTATTGAATTCCTGTATGAGTTCTAGGAGTTTTGGGGTGGAGTCTTTTGGGTTTTCCACATAAAGTATCATATCATCTGCAAAGAGTGAGAGTTTGACTTCTTCTTTGCTGATTCAGATGCATTTTATTTCTTTTTGTTGTCTAATTGCTGTGGCTAGGATTTCTAGTACTATGTTGAATAGCAGTGGTGATAGTGGACATCCCTGCCGTGTTCGTGACCTTAGGGGGAAAGCTCCCATTCTCCCCCCCTTGAGAATGATATTTGCTGTGGGTTTTTCATCAATGGCTTTTATGATATTGAGGTATGTACCCTCTATGCCTATACTCTGAAGAGTTTTGATCAAGAAAGGATGCTGTACTTTGTCAAATGCTTTTTCTGCATTGATTGAGAGGATTATATGGTTCTTGTTCTGTCTTTTATTAATGTATTGTATCACATTGATTGATTTGGGATGTTGAACCACGCTTGCAGCCTAGGAATAAATACCACTTGGTCATGGTGACTAATCCTTTTAATGTACTATTGGATCCTATTGGCTAGTACTTTGGTGAGAATTTTTGCATCCATGTTCATCAGGGGTATTGGTCTGTAATTCTCCTTTTTGATGGGGTCTTTGGTTTTGGGATCAAGGTAATGGTGGCCTCATAAAACAAGTTTGGAAGTTTTACTTCATCTTCTATTTTTTGGAACAGTTTCAGAACAATAGGTATTACTTCTTCTTCAAATGTTTGCTAGAATTCCTCTGGGAAGCCATCTGGCCCTGGGCTCTTGTTTGTTGGGAGATTTTTGATTACTGCTTCAATTTCCTTAGTGGTTATAGGTCTGTTCAGGTTTTCTATTTCTTCCTGGTTCAGTTTTGGTAGTTAATACATCTCTAGGAATGCATCCATTTCTTCCAGATTATCTAATTTGCTGGCATAGAGTTGCTCATAATATGTTCTGGCCAGGGGTTTATCAATCTTATTAATTCTTTCAAAGAACCAGCTCCTAGTTTCCTTGATCTGTTCTACTGTTCTTTTGGTTTCTATTTCATTGATTTTTGCTCTGACCTTTATTATTTCTCTTCTCCTGCTGGGTTTATGCTTTATTTGCTGTTTTTTCTCCAGCTCCTTTAGGTGTAGGGTTAGGTTGTGTACTTGAGACCTTTCTTGTTTCTTGAGAAAGGCTTGTATTGCTATATACTTTCTTTTTAGGACTGCCTTTACTGCATCCCAAAGATTTTGAACAGTTGTGTTTTCATTTTCAATTGTTTCCATGAATTTTTTTAATTCTTCTTTAATTTCCTGGTTGACACATTCATTCTTTAGTAGGATGCTCTGTAGC
>NW_027911466.1:0-232 GCF_054177405.1 Leptonychotes weddellii
GTGAATATCCTGAGTATAGCAATGCATCCAACAGTATCTTTATATTATTGTGAACAGGATAAAGCAATGTAGGCAAAATGATGGTATATTAGGAAAAGTTGTAGCTCTCTGATTGATAGTACACAAATTTAGTTTGCTATAAGCTTAATATATGTCAACAGAGTAAAGCATTTGTAAAAAAAAATATCTAAATTGATCTTGGGCTACCTCCAAATTCACATGTCTGAAAAGA
>NW_027911467.1:0-232 GCF_054177405.1 Leptonychotes weddellii
AAAAAAAAACAAGGTTGGGGAGGGGAAATGGGGTACAAAGGGAACTCTGGTTAGATGCTGCCATCTGCGTCAGTTTTTCTTATTTTAAGGTGGTCATCAGCAAAGGCCTGTTAAGAAATGGCAGCTATTTCACCAAATAGAACTTGCTATGTAACTATCAACTCCAGGACTTAGTCTTTAAAACAACATTCATATCTTTGTTCCAGATTGCATGGATAGACAATTTGGACTG
>NW_027911468.1:0-232 GCF_054177405.1 Leptonychotes weddellii
AGAACGCCTCCATCAGTGGTGGGGTGGAGAACGCCTCCATCAGTGGAGGCGGGGGAGAACGCATCCATCAGTGGAGGGGAAGGAAGCCGGTGGTGCATCGGGAGTGGCCCATGGCAGTTAGAGTGACTTGCCAATGGAATGTGAAGTAACAGGTTTGCAGGTCCCAGGACAGGAGCTGTGGACACGCGGCCCTTCCATAGTCTGCTCCTGTCCTCACCCACCCCACATTCTC
>NW_027911469.1:0-232 GCF_054177405.1 Leptonychotes weddellii
GCAATTTACAAATAATAACTACATATACAATTTTCTGTATTATAAATTCCACATAGCAAATTGATTCTCATAGAATGCTTTCATTTATTTTTTAAATTTTTTATTGTTATGTTAATCACCATACATTACATCGTTAGTTTTTGATGTAGTGTTCCATGATTCCTTGTTTGTGCATAACACCCAGTGCTCCATGCAGAACATGCCCTCTTTAATACCCATCACGAGGCTAACC
>NW_027911470.1:0-232 GCF_054177405.1 Leptonychotes weddellii
ATGGGAGAAGATACTTGCAAATGACATATCAGATAAAGGGCTAGTATCCAAAATCTATAAAGAACTTATCAAATTCAACACCCAAAGAACAAATGATCCAATCAAGAAGGGCAGAAGACATGAACAGACATTTGTCCAAAGAAGACATCCAAATGGCCAGCAGACACATGAAAAACTGCTCAATATCACTCAGCATCAGAGAAATTCGAATCAAAACCACATGAGATACCTC
>NW_027911471.1:0-232 GCF_054177405.1 Leptonychotes weddellii
ATGGGAGAAGATACTTGCAAATGACATATCAGGTAAAGGGCTAGTATCCAAAATCTATAAAGAACTTATCAAATTCAACACCCAAAGAACAAATGATCCAATCAAGAAGGGCAGAAGACATGAACAGACATTTGTCCAAAGAAGACATCCAAATGGCCAGCAGACACATGAAAAACTGCTCAATATCACTCAGCATCAGGGAAATTCGAATCAAAACCACATGAGATACCTC
>NW_027911472.1:0-232 GCF_054177405.1 Leptonychotes weddellii
CAGAGATAACAAATATATTATAAGGTATGCAAATTACATGCATTTCAAATACATTTCCCAATCTGTACGTTGTCTTTTGGTTATAGTGTATCTTGTCTATAATTTTATGTTTTGTATAACAAATATTTCTAAATATTTTTTGTAGTCAGTATTTTTCCTGTCATGCTTTAAAGAATTCCCTGATTTCTAGGTTACTTCTTTGGTCTCCTCTAAGATCTTGCAACTTTTTAAA
>NW_027911473.1:0-232 GCF_054177405.1 Leptonychotes weddellii
AAAAAAAAACAAGGTTGGGGAGGGGAAATGGGGTACAAAGGGAACTCTGGTTAGATGCTGCCATCTGCGTCAGTTTTTCTTATTTTAAGGTGGTCATCAGCAAAGGCCTGTTAAGAAATGGCAGCTATTTCACCCAATAGAACTTGCTATGTAACTATCAACTCCAGGACTTAGTCTTTAAAACAACATTCATATCTTTGTTCCAGATTGCATGGATAGACAATTTGGACTG
>NW_027911474.1:0-232 GCF_054177405.1 Leptonychotes weddellii
AAAACACAGGGGGGAATAAACCTAGATCCTTCATGTAAAAAACGTATTGAAAAAATAAGAAAATAATAGTAAAATACTAAAGAATAAAAATACAAAGAATGCTATATACTGTTTTTCCCAAGAGCTGAAGCTTCACAACCCTCTAAGATCCATTAACTTAGTGTGGGCCAATTGTTTGTGCTGGTCTTCTAGGGGAGGGACCTGTTGTGCTGATTCTCAGGTGGACTTGCCC
>NW_027911475.1:0-232 GCF_054177405.1 Leptonychotes weddellii
AAAACACAGGGGGGAATAAACCTAGATCCTTCGTGTAAAAAACGTATTGAAAAAATAAGAAAATAATAGTAAAATACTAAAGAATAAAAATACAAAGAATGCTATATACTGTTTTTCCCAAGAGCTGAAGCTTCACAACCCTCTAAGATCCATTAACTTAGTGTGGGCCAATTGTTTGTGCTGGTCTTCTAGGGGAGGGGCCTGTTGTGCTGATTCTCAGGTGGACTTGCCC
>NW_027911476.1:0-1435 GCF_054177405.1 Leptonychotes weddellii
CTTCCTGGTTCAGTTTTGGTAGTTGATACATCTCTAGGAATGCATCCATTTCTTCCAGATTATCTAATTTGCTGGCATAGAGTTGATCATAATATGTTCTTATAATTGTTTGTATTTCTTTGGTGTTGGTTGTGATCTCTCCTCTTTCATTCATGATTTTGTTGATTTGGGTCATTTCTCTTTTCTTTTTGATAAGTCTGGCCAGGGGTTTATCAATCTTGTTCATTCTTTCAAGGAACCAGCTCCTAGTTTCGTTGTTCTGTTCTACTGTTCTTTTGGTTTCTATTTCATTGATTTCTGCTCTGATCTTTATTGTTTCTCTTCTCCTGCTGGGTTTAGGTTTTATCTGCTGTTCTTTCTCCAGCTCCTTAGGTGTAGGGTTAGTTGTGTATTTGAGACCTTTCTTGTTTCTTGAGAAAGGCTTGTATTGCTATATACTTTCCTCTTAGGACTGCCTTTGCTGCATCCCAAAGATTTTGAATAGTTGTGTTTTCATTTTCATTTATTTCCATGAATTTTTTAAATTCTTCTTTAATTTCCTGGTTGACCCATTCATTCTTTAGTAGGATGTTCTTTAGCATCCATGTATTCGAGTTTTTTCTGACTTTCCTCTTGTGACTGAGTTCTAGTTTCAAAGCATTGTGATTTGAAAATAGGCAGGGAATGATCCCAATCTTTTGGTCCCAGTTGAGACCTGATTTGTGACCTAGGATATGATCTATTCTGGAGAATGTTCCATGGGCACTAGAGAAGAATGTGTATTCTGTTGCTTTGGGATGGAATGTTCTGAATATATCTTTGAAGTCCATTGTTCCAGTGTGTCATTTAAAGTCTTTACTTCCTAGTTGACCTTTTGCTTAGATGATCTGTCCATTTCAGTGAGGGTGATATTAAAGTCCCCCATTATTATTATATTGTTGTTGATGTGTTTCTTTGCTTTTGCTATTAATTGCCTTACATAATTTGGTGCTCCCATGTTAGGGGCACAGATATTTACAATTGTTAGATCTTCTTGTTGGATAGACCCTTTAAGTAGGATATAGTGTCCTTCCTCATCTCTTATTACAGTCTTTGGTTTAAAATCTAATTTGTCTGATATAAGGATTGCCACCCCAGCTTTCTTTTGGTGTCCATTAGCATGGTAAATGGTTTTCCACCCCTTTACTTTCAATCTGGGGGTGTCTTTGGGTCTAAAATGAGTCTCTTGCCGACAGCATATTGATGTGTCTTGTTTTTTTTTATCTAATCTGATAGCCTTGTCTTTTGATTGGGGCATTTAGCACATTTACATTCAGGGTAACTGTTGAAAGATAGGAATTTAGTGCCATTGTATTGCCTGTAAGGTGACTGTTACCGTTTATTGTCTGTGTTCCTTTCTGGTCTATGTTGCTTTTAGGCTCTCTCTTTGCTTAGAGGACTCCTTTCAAGATTTCTT
>NW_027911477.1:0-232 GCF_054177405.1 Leptonychotes weddellii
ACCGCCGGTGAGTGACAGCCTTGCGCGCGGCGGATGGGCACAGACTCGCAGACCAGTAGCATCGGGAAAGGACTTTAGGGCAGCCCCCGGGGTGGAAAACCAGACCGGAGGGGTCGCGCGCACGCGAACCGCAGCCCCCTGGACAGAAACTGGAGCGACGGTCGCGCGCACGCGAACTGCAGCCTCCGAGAGGGAAACCCGGTGCGCCGGGGTCCTGCCGGTGAACTGCAAC
>NW_027911478.1:0-232 GCF_054177405.1 Leptonychotes weddellii
CTTACTTATATTGTCTTCAAAGAAGGAAGACCAGCTGAAATGTTTGCTTTAACAAACATATTTTAAGAAGTCCTTTGGAGTCAGTGTTTTATCTGTTTAAAAACTTAGGATATACTGTAACAATAAAAGGGAAAGATTAATGTTAACTATTGTATGTGACAAGTGATTTTTCTAAAAAGCACAATGTCACTGAAAAGTACTTGTCGAAAAAGAAATCATAGCTCACATGGAA
>NW_027911479.1:0-232 GCF_054177405.1 Leptonychotes weddellii
CCAAATGCTATCCCTCATGATGCATGCCTATCTAATATTAGCCTGTGCTTATTCTTGAAGCCAAGAAGGCAAAAGGCAAAAAAGTAGACTCAGAAAGATGCAAAAAAGTTGATTTCAAATGTAACATTCAGGCACCACGAAGTCAGCTTTCTTTTTTTTTTTTTTAAATAGCTATTTTGGGGGGGGCGGAGCAAGATGGCGGAGTAGGAGACCTGGATTTCGTCTCCTCTCA
>NW_027911480.1:0-232 GCF_054177405.1 Leptonychotes weddellii
GAGACGAGGTCGTGAGGGTGGGGGCCCCGTGATGGGACCAGTGGCCTCATCAGAGAGACCCCAGAGCCCCCAGCCCCACCTCCACGTGACGACATGGAGAGAAGACGCTGTCTATGAACCAGGAAGGGGCCTCACCAGACCCCAGGTCTGCCAGCACCTGGATCCCAGACGTCCAGCCCCCAGAACGGAGAGAGCCACCGTGTCCGGGGTGCTCTAAGAGCCCGACAGACAA
>NW_027911481.1:0-232 GCF_054177405.1 Leptonychotes weddellii
GAGACGAGGTCGTGAGGGTGGGGGCCCCGTGACGGGACCAGTGGCCTCATCAGAGAGACCCCAGAGCCCCCAGCCCCACCTCCACGTGACGACATGGAGAGAAGACGCTGTCTATGAACCAGGAAGGGGCCTCACCAGACCCCAGGTCTGCCAGCACCTGGATCCCAGACGTCCAGCCCCCAGAACGGAGAGAGCCACCATGTCCGGGGTGCTCTAAGAGCCCGACAGACAA
>NW_027911482.1:0-232 GCF_054177405.1 Leptonychotes weddellii
CTTCTCCCTCTCCCTTTCTCCCTGCTCATGTTCTCTCTCTCTCTCTCTCTCTCTCTGTGTCTCTTTGTCTCAAATGAATAAATAAAATCTTTAAAAAAAAAAAAAAAAGGCAACACGGCTTCTTCCACTTTGCTCACCGGAATGCTTGCATTGGAGTTCTGAACGGCAGCTCAATTACCCCAAGATCACTAGGCCGCAAGGAAGCCCAGGCCATGGGGACAGGCTACTGGGA
>NW_027911483.1:0-232 GCF_054177405.1 Leptonychotes weddellii
ACGACTGAGCCACCCAGGCGCCCCTGAACACTGTTGTTTCTTAATTTCAACTTCTGATGTCTTCTTGTTAGTACTTAGAATTACAACTGATTATTGTATATTGCTCTTGAATCTGGCAACCTTTCTAACCTCACTTAACAGTTCTAGTAGATTTTGGGGGGTAGATTTCATTAGCTTTTCTTTCTTTTTTTTTTTTTTTAAAGATTTTATTTATTTATTTGACAGAGAGAGA
>NW_027911484.1:0-232 GCF_054177405.1 Leptonychotes weddellii
CATGCTGTGGTCAGTTCTCTTCGCCGCCGCAGGACTGAAAACGCAGACCAAGCCTGCTCTTAGAGCTATCAATTCTAAACATACTTGGGGCTAGTTGTTTCTACCGTGCCCCAGCGCCGCGGCCGGAGGACATGAGAAAGTCATCCGACTGCATCCGTGGGGTTGATAGGAATGGGGGGGCGGAGGGGGGCAACCGGAGCTTTTCATGGCCGAATGGCCCCCCATCCCCAGG
>NW_027911485.1:0-232 GCF_054177405.1 Leptonychotes weddellii
CTCCTTTTATCATCTCTACTTTCCTTCTCCATTCCACCGCCCCTTGGAAACAGCTAGTCATCCAAAAATGTTTCTCTAAGAAAGTTTCAGTTCTTTTTTTTTTTTTTAAAGATTTTATTTATTTATTTGACACAGAGAGAGACAGCGAGAGCAGGAACACAAGCAGGGGGAGTGGGAGAGGGAGAAGCAGGCTTCCCGCCGAGCAGGGAGCCCGATGCGGGGCTGGATCCCA
>NW_027911486.1:0-232 GCF_054177405.1 Leptonychotes weddellii
CATGCTGTGGTCAGTTCTCTTCGCCGCCGCAGAACTGAAAACGCAGACCAAGCCTGCTCTTAGAGCTATCAATTCTAAACATACTTGGGGCTAGTTGTTTCTACCGTGCCCCAGCGCCGCGGCCGGAGGACATGAGAAAGTCATCCGACTGCATCCGTGGGGTTGATAGGAATGGGGGGGCGGAGGGGGGCAACCGGAGTTTTTCATGGCCGAATGGCCCCCCATCCCCAGG
>NW_027911487.1:0-1435 GCF_054177405.1 Leptonychotes weddellii
CCTGGTTATCAAAGCAATTTTTAATTTATAATCTGTTTGCTGGGTTTCCATTCTTATTCTTAGTGCCTTAAGAACATCATGAACTCCGACATGTCAGATAAATACAAAAGCAAAAACAGGGTCGAAAATGTTAGAATGCAGAGGCATAAGGTTATGACTGAGGAATTAGAACTGGTTTAAAACAGGAAAAATGAGGAGTAAATAACACATTTTTCTTTGGATGGACTAGTAGGCAGACTTTCTAAATGGGTCCCTCCAATGATGTCTTCTCCTACTCCCCAGAATCTGTGAATATGATGAGATGATCACGTCATAACATCATGTCATATTACCAGGCACAGTGGAGCCTAAAATTGGATGATCACCCTGGATTACCCAGGGGTGGCCCAGTGTAACCCCACAAGCCCTTAAAAGCAGTGAGTGTTCTCCAGCTCGTAGTAGAAGTTGGAAGGGCTCAATAATCATGACTGTTTTGAAGATGGAGAGGGGGCTGCCTGAGAAGGAATGCAGGTAGCCTACAGGAGTTAAGGACAGTCTCCATCTGGCAACCAGCAGCGAAATGGTGACCCCAGCCCCACAGTCCCCAGAAATCAAGTCTGACAGCAACCTGAAGGAGCTTGAAAGCAAATTCCTGTCCAGATCCTCCAGTTAGGAGCCCAGCCCTGCCAACACCTTGATTTTGACCTTGTGAGACTCTGAACAGAAAGTCTATCCACAGTGTACTGAACTCTGACCTACAGAGTGCAAGCTAATAAATGGATGTTGTTTTAAACTGATAAGTTTGTGATCATCTGTTATGCATCAGTAGAAAACTCATATCATGGGGACTTACAAACAGAAGGATTCATAGTCGTTTCTAGAAGCTTTTCAGTTGCCAGGT
Organism: Leptonychotes weddellii; assembly: GCF_054177405.1. Lineage (NCBI taxonomy): Eukaryota > Metazoa > Chordata > Mammalia > Carnivora > Phocidae > Leptonychotes > Leptonychotes weddellii. The sequence continues at coordinate 881 of NW_027911487.1, forward strand.
AGAGGAGATCTTAATATTGAAGGTGGGACCACAATGTACACATCCTTTATCAGAAGTATTTAACAATAAGTTTTAAGAGTCTTTGACCTACCAATTCAATATCCAGGAAATTAGGAAAATATTTAAATTCAAGGCTCATCAGAGAATTATTTTAAAAAGTAAAAAAAAAAATTTTAATTGACGTATCTATCAGTAAGTGATTGTTTACATTAATTATGTAGTGTTTATAGTCTTGCTTCTCAAAGTGTGGTCCATGGACCAGCATCACAATCACATGCAGAATCTGAGGTACCAGACCAAAACTAGTGAGTTAGCAAGTCTGTGTTAATAAGATCCAGAGGGTTTGTAGGCACACACAAATTTGAGAAGCGCTAATCTATAGACTGGAATGTTATTCAACAATGGAAATCTTGCTAATTTTTTTAACACATCATGAACAAATTGGTTTATTTGAGGAATGACAGTTTGGTTTAACAATAGAATATCAACTAATATAATCAACCACATTAATAGTTTAAAAAGTACAGCCATCTCTGCAGATGCAGAAAAAAAAAA
>NW_027911488.1:0-232 GCF_054177405.1 Leptonychotes weddellii
CATGCGCTCACTCTCTCTCTCTCTCTCACAAATAAATAAATAAAATCTTTAAAAAAAATAAGTGATTTCTTGAAGTTCACGTCATTTTTTTATCTTATTTTCTTACTTATTCAGCTTTGAAAATTACTGAAAATTTCTCCAAAGCTCCTAATTTTGCTGTGGAATTTTATTACTCTGTCTTCATTTTAACATCCACCACATGACTGCTTTGTCAGGTAGCTTCAAGGGACAA
>NW_027911489.1:0-232 GCF_054177405.1 Leptonychotes weddellii
GCTAATGATGACAAGTGGTCATAAATCAAGGGTTATGACCACTTAAACTGTATGCCTCTGAGGTCCAAATAAAGGAAAGCCACACATAATCACAAGAGACTTCAGGCAGGCTTTAAATGGATTATTTCTGTTTTGTTTGTCACAGAGGCCCCATAGGGCATAGATTGTAAGGCATGTTATTTATTCAGTCCATAAGCAAAAAAGGGTCCAAATGAATTCAGGGATCCCTTGA
>NW_027911490.1:0-232 GCF_054177405.1 Leptonychotes weddellii
ATATACCTTCTGCCCCTCTCTCCCTTTCTTCTTTTTCTGGGATCCTAATTATTCTAATGTTGTTTTGTCTTATGGTATTGCTTATCTGTCTAATTCTGTCCTCCTGATCCAGTAGTTGTTTATCTCTCTTTTTCTCAGCTTCTTTATTTTCCAGCATTTGGTGTTCTATATCTCTGATTCTCTCTTCTGCCTCATTTATCCTAGCAGTTAGCACCCCCATATTTGATTGCAC
>NW_027911491.1:0-232 GCF_054177405.1 Leptonychotes weddellii
CACAGAATGTTTCAATCTGTCCTGTTATTGAGAAAAAAAAAAAAATTCTGCCTTATTTTGGCATAATGAAATATTTTCATGACAGTAACTAAACTGCATCCATTTACTTCTTAAAGTTAGCAAAATGAAACTTTTAAATGGAAATGACATTTGTAGATAGAGGTAAAAGAAAAGAGCAAAAAGAAAAATGCTATAGCCATGGAGCAAGATGCATCCTTCCTATAGGATGAAC
>NW_027911492.1:0-232 GCF_054177405.1 Leptonychotes weddellii
ACATTAATTACCTGTTAGCTAGTGGGAGTGCTCCTAATTTATATTAGCCTTTCAACTTCTCATCTTAGAGTTTGGTGTTTGCTAGTTAATTCGAAGCACACTTTATCCTCACACGCTCTTACATGTGCGGACCTAAGTGTCCTATTGTGAATCCCCTGCCTATCAGACACCCACAGGCTGGACCCAGGTAACTCTGGAGTGGCTTGGTGACTCGGTGAATCAGGCTGTGGTC
>NW_027911493.1:0-232 GCF_054177405.1 Leptonychotes weddellii
TGCATATACAAATGTTAAAGTGATCACATTACATAATTGGGTGATAATCTAATGGCTGATTAAATGCAATAATAGAGCCCAATTAAGATGGGGCTGTGTGCCAAGAAATGTCAGGATACCCCAGAATCTTCCAAACATTGTTACTGTTCTGGTTCTGAAGAGGAGAGAGTGATGGGTGAATGGACTGGCCTTAGGGAAATAGCCTGCTGGTAGACAGTGCCCACCCGAGGCA
>NW_027911494.1:0-232 GCF_054177405.1 Leptonychotes weddellii
AGTCGCCCAACCAACTGAGCCACCCAGGCGCCCTCATATTAAGTTTTTTTAAGGGTGATACTAGTTATATGCTTTCTGGACTAGAAAGTAGGCAAGCTAGAATTTGAACATAGGCTATTCTGTCCCCAAAGCTATTGTGCCAGAAAGAGGTACACATGGTGAGTCAACTGTTTAAAAAAAGGTTAGGGAGGCCTGTGGGGGAAAAAAAAAAAAAAAGGAAAATATGCCTAAA
>NW_027911495.1:0-232 GCF_054177405.1 Leptonychotes weddellii
GGGCACATTCTGCATGGAGCACTGGGTGTTATACACAAACAATGAATCATGGAACACTACATCAAAAACTAATGATGTAATGTATGGTGATTAACATAACAATAAAAAATTTTATAAAAAGTATTATAAGAGAGTCTTATGAATAATTATATTGCAAACAGACTGGATAATTCATATGAAATGGACAAATTTCTAGAAACATGCTGTGTACCAAGACTGAATCATGAGGTAA
>NW_027911496.1:0-1435 GCF_054177405.1 Leptonychotes weddellii
TAGGAATAAATCTAACCAAAGAGGCAAAGAATCTGTACTTAGAGAACTGTAAAATACTCATGAAAGAAATTGAGGAAGACACAAAGAAATGGAAAAATGTTCCATGCTCACGGATTGGAAGAACAAATACTGTGAGGATGTCAATGCTACCTAGAGCAATTTACACCTTCAAAGCAATCCCTATCAAAATACCATAAACTTTTTTCAAAGAAATGGAACAAATAATCCTAAAATTTGTATGGACTCAGAAAAGACCCCAAATATCCAGAGGAATGTTGAAAAAGAAAAGCAAAGCTGGCGGCATCACAATTCCGGACTTCCAGCACTATTACAAAGCTGTCATCATCAAGACAATAAGGTACTGACACAAAAACAAACACATAGATCAATGGGACAGAATAGAGAGCCCAAGAATGGACCCTCAACTCTATGGTCAACTAATCTTTGACAAAGCAGGAAAGTGTCCAATGGAAAGAAGACAGTCTCTTCAAAAAATGGTGTTGGGAAAATTGGACAGCCACATGCAGAAGAATGAAACTGGACCATTTCCTTACACCACACACAAAAATAGATTCGAAATGCTTGAAAGACCTAAATGTGAGACAGGAGTCCATCAAAATTTTAAAGGAGAACACAGACAGCAACCTCTTCAACCTCAGCCACAGCCAATTCTTCCTAGACACATCACCAAAGGCAAGGGAAGCAAGGGCAAAAATGAACTATTGGGACCTCGTCAAGTAAAAAGCTTTTGCACAGCAAAAGAAACAGTCAACAAAACTAAAGGACAACCTACAGATTGGGAGAAGATATTTGCAAATAACATATCAGATAAAGGGCTAGTATCCAAAATCTATAAAGAACTTCTTAAACTCAAAACCCAAAGAACAAATGATCCAATAAAGAAATGGGCAGAAGACATGAACAGACATTTTTCCAAAGAAGACATCCAAATAGCCAACAGACACATGAAAATGTGCTCAACATCGCTTGACAACAGGGAAATCCAAATCAAGACCGCAGTGAGATATCACCTCAAACCAGTCAGAATGGCTAAAATTAACAAGTCAGGAAATGACAGATGTTGGTGGGGATGCGTAGAAAGGGGAACCCTCCTACACTGTTGGTGGGAATGCAAGCAGGTGTAGCCACTCTGGAAAACAGTATGGAGGTTCCTCAAAAAGTTGAAAATAGAGCTACCATATGACCCAGCAATTGCACGACTGGGTATTTACACCAAAGATGCAAATGTAGGGATCCGAAGGGGTATGTGCACCCCGATGTTTATAGCAGCAATGTCCACAATAGCCAAACTATGGAAAGAGCCATGATGTCCATCAAAAATGAATGGATAAAGAAGATCTGTTATATATATATAGAATGGAATATTATGCAGCCATCAAAAGGGATGAAATCTTGCCATTTGCAACGACGTGGA
>NW_027911497.1:0-232 GCF_054177405.1 Leptonychotes weddellii
CCAGCCCCTGGGCCCAGCAGCCCCCCTACCGCTCCACCCCCATGTTCCCTGAGCCCACCAAGACCCAGGCCTGGGCTGCAGCTCGCCTTTCACACCCAGATGCAGGAGCCGGGCTGGGGGCCAGCTCAACATCTGGCATCGATTACCAACAGTGGCCGCGGAGCGGACTCCTCTGCCTGCCACTCACCTATCTGCTGGGATGACAGAGGAGATGGGAAAAAGGTTTTCACAG
>NW_027911498.1:0-232 GCF_054177405.1 Leptonychotes weddellii
CCACCACAGTGGTGACGATGCCTGCAGAGAAGCGAGGGGCGGGGGGTTCCCCTCCCCTGCATTTCCCCAGCAGTGCCCCCAGATTCCTCCCTGAGCTCCCGTTTGCTGGGTCCCCCTGATTTGAGGGTGCATTTGATTGCGTTTCCCAAACACGCGTGTATCTGAAGCCAAGTGGCCAAGTCCTGGGTCTGTCGCTGGTCGGAGGACACGGGCCACACTGAAGTGGCTCACC
>NW_027911499.1:0-232 GCF_054177405.1 Leptonychotes weddellii
CCAGCCCCTGGGCCCAGCAGCCCCCCTACCGCCCCACCCCCATGTTCCCTGAGCCCACCAAGACCCAGGCCTGGGCTGCAGCTCGCCTTTCACACCCAGATGCAGGAGCCGGGCTGGGGGCCAGCTCAACATCTGGCATCGATTACCAACAGTGGCCGCGGAGCGGACTCCTCTGCCTGCCACTCACCTATCTGCTGGGGTGACAGAGGAGATGGGAAAAAGGTTTTCACAG
>NW_027911500.1:0-232 GCF_054177405.1 Leptonychotes weddellii
GGCCATGCACCTGACATGGCATTTGGCAGCTTATGTGTCCCCTCAGAGGTGGCTCCTCTCTCCACCCTTTGGGCCCCATCTCTGTGGTCCCTGGGTCAGTCGTCGTGCTATTAATTAGACGTCGATGGTGTGGGATTGAAACATTTGAGTTAGTTCAACTCACTGGTTTTTTTCCAAAAATGGATAAAGGTCTTATTTCAAACTGAACTCAAAGGCTGTTAACACACGTGCA
>NW_027911501.1:0-232 GCF_054177405.1 Leptonychotes weddellii
GGCCATGCACCTGACATGGCATTTGGCAGCTTGTGTGTCCCCTCAGAGGTGGCTCCTCTCTCCACCCTTTGGGCCCCATCTCTGTGGTCCCTGGGTCAGTCGTCGTGCTATTAATTAGACGTCGATGGTGTGGGATTGAAACATTTGAGTTAGTTCAACTCACTGGTTTTTTTCCAAAAATGGATAAAGGTCTTATTTCGAACTGAACTCAAAGGCTGTTAACACACGTGCA
>NW_027911502.1:0-232 GCF_054177405.1 Leptonychotes weddellii
AGAGCAAGTAAGAAAGAATCCCCTTTTGATCACTGGTGTTTTACGAAATGTGACTTCCAGATTTAACAAAAAACACCAATTTAGGTGTCGCCTTTCCTAATCTTTCATGAACAGAAGTTGGTTTTCTTTGAAACTCTGAGCCACTGCTGGCTCTCCCCCAAGCTCTCAGCCATGTTCTTGGGTGGTGGGTGGCATCTGGAAGCTCTCCTCCTGTTCCCTTCTCTAGGTTGAA
>NW_027911503.1:0-232 GCF_054177405.1 Leptonychotes weddellii
GCCTGCTTCTCCCTCTGCCTCTGCCTCTCCCCCTGCTGTGCTCTCTCTCTCTCTGATAAATAAACAAAACTTAAAAAAAAAAAAAGATTGGGGAGGGTACGTGCTATGGTGAGCGCTGTGAATTGTGTAAGACTGTTAAATCACAGACCTGTACCTCTGAAACAAATAATACCTTATATGTTAAAAAAAAGAAGAAGAAGAAGAAGAAGAAGAAGAAGATAGCAGGAGGGGA
>NW_027911504.1:0-232 GCF_054177405.1 Leptonychotes weddellii
AACAAAGGTCCAGTGTATCTTTTACATTCTTAACTCTTTCTAAGAAATTGCCTCTTTTTGAAGGTATGGGAAGAAAACTATTAGAGACCATACTTTTGTTGAGAAGTGGCATCTGTGAAGTGAAGGCACTATTTGGCTTTAAAACAATTCTTTCTTAGGAATTTTGTATCCTGTTGATATTGGAGGTATTTCTCATCTTTGAATAAAAAGTGGAGATTTCTGCACTAACTAG
>NW_027911505.1:0-232 GCF_054177405.1 Leptonychotes weddellii
AAAAAATCAGGAAGCATATGGGGAAACCAGGCCCTATGAGCAAACACAACAGAAAGAAAATGGAGCAACCAACATAATAAATTTCACAAAGTCCTCAGATGACTAAATCACCAAAATATATAACAACTTATTTAATAAGGAAAAAAAAGGGTATAAAAGTATGACAAAAGAGCAAGAGACTTTCAAAATAACCACATAATTGGGCAGATTATAAAAGAAAGATGTAGAAGTA
>NW_027911506.1:0-232 GCF_054177405.1 Leptonychotes weddellii
AAAAAATCAGGAAGCATATGGGGAAACCAGGCACTATGAGCAAACACAACAGAAAGAAAATGGAGCAACCAACATAATAAATTTCACAAAGTCCTCAGATGACTAAATCACCAAAATATATAACAACTTATTTAATAAGGAAAAAAAAGGGTATAAAAGTATGACAAAAGAGCAAGAGACTTTCAAAATAACCACATAAGTGGGCAGATTATAAAAGAAAGATGTAGAAGTA
>NW_027911507.1:0-1435 GCF_054177405.1 Leptonychotes weddellii
TTCAATAATTATTTTTTGATTGCCTTCAGTGTTGATGTGTTTATATTTTAGAACTTCTTTTTTTTTTGACATTTCCTTTCGATTTTTATTTTCATTTCAACAACCTCACTAGGTGACACTCCTCATTTTCCAGAGGAGAACAGAATGACAACCCGCCTTGTCCTTGGTGACACAGGTGACAGAAGAAACAGCAGAAATTCAAGCAAATCCATCTCCCCCTCCCCTCCCCCCCATTGTCGGTGAGGCGCAGCGCTGGCCGCGGGCTGGGCTGGTGCCTCCCACGGGCCTGGTCCTGCACGCGCTGGTGGGCCGGAGTGTTCGCCCCTCACGCCAGCATGGAGTCGCCTTGATGAGGTGGCTGTGAGTGATTTTATGACAACTCCGGTTGGTTTCCAAGTGGCCAGGTTATCTCTGGGCTCTACTCCATGGATCTGTGGTTCAGTGACACACTTCGAGGTCTCTGGGCACTTTTTCACTCAAGTACAGGCCACAGGGCTGTTGGAATTAATCAGCCAATCTGAGGCCACCGGAGATTGTGGCCCAGTGCAAAGACTGATTTGGGAGAAGGGAGTGAGCCCATTTCACACCTCACTTAAAAATGTCACCTTTCCTACCGAATGCTCATGGCTGTTAGCGGCTATCTGTTCTATCGACCGCCATAGAAGCAGGTGCTCGAGGCCCCAGAGTTCTGGCCAGTTGTAACCCGAGTTTCCAGACCAGTGCTGTGCCTTCTTACATTTTGTTCGCGTTTGCGAGATTTGTTTTTCTGGGGCCATGAGGCCATTTTAAGTCCCTGAGGTTTAATCCAAGGTAGTGGTAAGTTTGTTTGTTTTATGTTACTGGGAATAATTTTTGGCCATGTCACATTGCTGTTATTTTTGCTTGTTTTTGAGAATTGGGAAGTAGAGGGATATTTGAAGTGAAGGAACAAAAGAATCAGAAGAAAAGACCAGTCTTTTTTCCTCTGTGATTTTCAACCTTTTTACTTTGCTTTAGAGGGTTCCCAGTTCTAGGGGCAAAGCCAGGGAACAAGCATGATGCTGCCCAGCACCCAGGTGCCTGGCTCAGAAACCTCCCTTTGCAGCCTCCGTGCAACGGGTCCTCAGCTGTCGCTCCTCCGTGTGCTGAAGGCTTGGCAGCCCCCAGGCGGAGCGTGGCCAGGCCAGACTCTCAGGCTCTTCGGAGTCTTCATTAGATGTCTTTTTTTCTTCCTATGATTTTAGTAAATCTGGAAACTTAGGAATCATTAAAATAAAATTGTAACTTACTGATTGTCATTCAAAGAGCTACTAATGGTTGGTGAGACTTTGGATCCAGCAGGCAGGACGGGCCTCATAAAGAGCAGAGAACACGTACCCAGCTTTTTTGATCAACACCTTTTTAGGTCAAAAGCACCTCATGATTTTGTGTGCTTTTCTTTTTTTTTTTCAATTTT
>NW_027911508.1:0-232 GCF_054177405.1 Leptonychotes weddellii
TCTGGAAAAAAAAGTACTCTTGACATTGAAATGTGTCCAGAACTTTCCAAACTCACATGCATATTATTAACCTCTTTCAGAATGAGAGTTTTTAGCCTTTTTTTTTTTTAAAGATTTTATTTATTTATTTGAGAGAGAGAGAATGAGAGACAGAGAGCACGAGAGGGAAGAGGGTCAGAGGGAGAAGCAGACTCCCCGCTGAGCAGGGAGCCCGATGCGGGACTCGATCCCA
>NW_027911509.1:0-232 GCF_054177405.1 Leptonychotes weddellii
CCTGTTTCAGTCTTGGCAGTTTATAGGTTTCCTGGAAGGCATCCATTTCTTCCACATTGCTCAGTTTATTGGCATATAGTTGTTGATAATAATTTCTAATAATTGTTTCTATTTCCTTGGTGTTAGTCATGATTTCTCCTTTTTCATTCATAATTTTATTAATTTGGGTCCTTTCTCTTTTCTTTTGGATAGGTCTAGCCAGTGGTTTATCAATCTTATTAATTATTTCAAA
>NW_027911510.1:0-232 GCF_054177405.1 Leptonychotes weddellii
ACTGACGGTCCTAGGCAGTCACGGGGCCCACCCGGGGACGAGAGGGCCTCAAGAACCAACTCGGCCCACCACCTGGGAGGCCGTGCGCCCAGTGGGAGTTGGGAACTCTGAAGGTCCTGCTCTGAGCAGAACTCAGAAAGACAAGGAAATGGCAGGTCCAAGATGGGAGGGGACTTGCCCAGGGTCGCCTGTCCAGGCACTGGCCAAGCCCATGTGACTGCAGAGTCTCTTG
>NW_027911511.1:0-232 GCF_054177405.1 Leptonychotes weddellii
ACTCTTTCCGTCAGTAGTTCCCAGACTAGGGGCCCTGGGTGCTGGGGGTCCTCAGACTATTTCCAGCTTTTCCACAAGCCCAAAAGACACAGTAGATAGCCCCTGTATGTGTGTGTGTGTGTGTGTGTGTGTGTGTGTGTGCGCGCTCACAGGCCCCTAACAATATTAGGTGTCTCCGTGTTTTCCTGACACCAACTCAGGGTGGTCCTCTGTACGCTGGTGTTGCTAGATA
>NW_027911512.1:0-232 GCF_054177405.1 Leptonychotes weddellii
CCCCGTGGTGGGATTCCCATCGGGGCACACCCGCAGCCTACCCAGCCCCACACCCACTTCCTCCTCGTTCGGGCCAACTCCTTTTCCTTCTGCAAAACTTCCGCTCAAGAGTTACCTCCTCTGAGAATTCTTATGAGCCCTTCTCCCACCCAGAGACCTAGTGGGTGCGGGTCGCCCCTCCACGGCCCCTCCGCCCTCCGCGGTGATGCATGCACAGCTGCTCCATGGCGGG
>NW_027911513.1:0-232 GCF_054177405.1 Leptonychotes weddellii
CCCCGTGGTGGGATTCCCATCGGGGCACACCCACAGCCTACCCAGCCCCACACCCACTTCCTCCTCGTTCGGGCCAACTCCTTTTCCTTCTGCAAAACTTCCGCTCAAGAGTTACCTCCTCTGAGAATTCTTATGAGCCCTTCTCCCACCCAGAGACCTAGTGGGTGCGGGTCGCCCCTCCACGGCCCCTCCGCCCTCCACGGTGATGCATGCACAGCTGCTCCATGGCGGG
>NW_027911514.1:0-232 GCF_054177405.1 Leptonychotes weddellii
CTGAGAACTTCCCTAATCTGGGGAATGAAACAAACATTCATGCCCTAGAGGCAGAGGGGACACCTCCCAAGATCAAGGAAAACAGGACAACACCCCGGCATGTAATAGTAAACCTTGCAAATCTTAGAACCAAGGAAACCATCTTAAGGCAGTTGGGGGAAGAGATCCCTTACATACAGAGGGAGGAACATCAGAATAACGTCAGACCTATCCACAGAGACCTGGCAAGCCA
>NW_027911515.1:0-232 GCF_054177405.1 Leptonychotes weddellii
AGTTGACCATAGAGTTGAGGGTCCATTTCTGGGCTCTCTATTCTGTTCCATTGATCTATGTGTCTGTTTTTGTGCAAGTACCATACTGTCTTGATGATAACAGCTTTGTAATAGAGCTGGAAGTAATATTCCCTTTTAAGTGGGAGGGAAAGTCTTAGGCTCAGAACTTTCTGTAGGATGCAGTAATTAGCTAAGATTTAATTACATCTTTTGTGTCAATGTATTTGTTTTC
>NW_027911516.1:0-232 GCF_054177405.1 Leptonychotes weddellii
CAGAAGACATGAACAGACATTTCTCCAAAGAAGGCATACAGATGGCCAACAGATACATGAAAAGGTGCTCATCATCACTTATCATCAGGGAAATACAAATCAAAACTATAGTGAGATAACACCTCACACCTGTTAGAATGGCTACTATCAAAAACTCAAGAAACAACAAGTGTTGGTGAAGATGTGGAGAAAATGGAACACTCATGCACTGTTGGTGGGAATGCAAACCGGG
>NW_027911517.1:0-232 GCF_054177405.1 Leptonychotes weddellii
ATGATGTAATGTATGGGGATTAACATAAGAATAAAAAAAAAAAAGAAAAGCTGTGATTTTTGCATTTCTGTTGCCACCTTGCGCTACTATATGTTTGCACTACGAATATTAAAAAAAACATGTCACAGAGGCTCTGTAAATTGAACTGCAGGATGGCAGAGAGGTGGCTATTGGGACACAGGAAGAATAAATGATCTTAGTTTATTTATTAAAAAATGCACAGCCATGTGGA
>NW_027911518.1:0-1435 GCF_054177405.1 Leptonychotes weddellii
TCCTCTTAGGACTGCCTTTGTTGCATCCCAAAGGTTTTTAACAGTTGTGTTTTCATTTTCATTGGTTTCCATGAATTTTTTTAATTCTTCTTTAATTTCCTGGTTGACCCATTCATTCTTTAGTAGGATGTTTTTTAGCCTCCATGTATTTGAATTCTTTCTGACTTTCCTCTTGTGATTGAGTTCTAGTTTCAAAGCATTGTGGTCTGAAAATATGCAGGGAATGATCCCAATCTTTTGGTACCGGTTGAGACCTGATTTATGACCTAGGATGTGAACTATTCTAGAGAATGTTCCATGGGCATTTGAGAAGAATTTGTATTCTGTTGCTTTGGGATGGAATGTTCTGAATATGTCTGTGAAGTCCTTTTGATCCAGTGTGTCATTTAAAGTCTTTATTTCCTTGTTGATCTTTTGTTTAGATGATCTGTCCATTTCAGTGAGGGGGCTGTTAAAGTCCCCCACTATTATTGTATTGTTGTCGATGTGTTTCTTTGCTTTTGTTATTATTTGCCTTATATAATTGGCTGCTCCCATGTTAGGGGCATAGATATTTACAATTGTTAGATCTTGTTGGATAGACCCTTTAAGTAGGATATAGTGTCCTTCCTCATCTCTTATTACAGTCTTTGGTTTAAAATCTAATTTGTCTGATATAAGGATTGCCACCCCAGCTTTCTTTTGGTGTCCGTTAGCATGGTAAATGGTTTTCCACCCCTTCACCCTCAACTCTAAAATGAGTCTCTTGCATACAGCATATTGATGGGTCTTGTTTTTTAATCCAATCTGATACCCTGTGTCCTTTGATTGGGGCATTTAGCCCATTTACATTGAGGGTAACTATTGAAAGGTATGAATTTAGTGCCATTGTACTACCTGTAAGGTTAATGTTATTGTATATTGTCTGTTTCCTTTCTGGTCTAGGTTACTTTTAGGCTCTCTCTTTGCTTAGAGGACCCCTTTCAATATTTCCTGTAGGGCTGGTTTCGTGTTGGCGAATTCCTTTAGTTTTTGTTTGTCCTCAAAGCTTTTTATTTCTCCTTCTATTTTCAATGACAGCCTAGCTGGATATAGTATTCTTGGCTGCATATTTTTCTCATTTAGTGCTCTGAATATATCCTGCCAGTCCTTTCTGGCCTGCCAGGTCTCTGGGGATAGATCTGTTGCCAATCTAATGTTTCTACCATTTTAGGTTCCAGATCTCTTCTCCTGAGATGCTTTCAGGATTTTCTCTTTGTCTCTGAGACTCGTAAGTTTTACTATTAGATGTCAGGGTGTTGACCTATTTTTATTGATTTTGAGGGGGGTTCTCTGTGCTTCCTGGATTTTGATGCCTGTTTCCTTCCCCAAATAAGGGAATTTTTCTGCTATAATTTGCTCCAATATACCTTCTGCCTCTCTCTCTCTTTCTTCTTCTTCTGGGATCCCAATTAGT
>NW_027911519.1:0-232 GCF_054177405.1 Leptonychotes weddellii
CCCCTCCCCCGCCGTCTATCCTCCCGAATATCGCCTCGGATTCACTTCTCCGCACGTCCTACCTTCCAGAAAGTGGTCGCTTTTCTGATGAGAGAGTTTTTGCTCTTCTTTTCTTCAACCTCCTGTTGAGTTTGTAGGTGTTCAGAATGGTTTGATCCCTATCCAGCTGAATTCCTGAGAGGAGACGAAATCCAGGTCTCCTACTCCTCCGCCATCTTGCTCCGCCCCCCCC
>NW_027911520.1:0-232 GCF_054177405.1 Leptonychotes weddellii
TTATATGACGGAAAATAAGAAATAAACATTGCTGGGGCGCCTGGGTGGCTCAGTCGTTAAGCGTCTGCCTTCGGCTCAGGTCATGATTCCAGGTCCTGGGATCGAGCCCCGCATCGGGCTCCCTGCTCCGCGGGAAGTCTGCTTCTCCCTCTCCCACTCCCCCTGCTTGTGTTCCCTCTCTCGCTGTGTCTCTCTCTCTGTCAAATAAATAAAATAAAATCTTTAAAAAAAA
>NW_027911521.1:0-232 GCF_054177405.1 Leptonychotes weddellii
GAATGAAGGTTTCTTAAGAACTTTTTTATTTATGCGGGCGCCTGGGTGGCTCAGTTGGTTAAGCGACTGCCTTCGGTTCAGGTCATGATCCTGGAGTCCCTGGATCGAGTCCCGCATCGGGCTCCCTGCTTGGCAGGGAGTCTGCTTCTCCCTCTGACCCTCCTCCCTCTCATGCTCTCTGTCTCTCATTCTCTCTCTCTCAAATAAATAAATAAAATCTTTAAAAAAAAAA
>NW_027911522.1:0-232 GCF_054177405.1 Leptonychotes weddellii
AACAGCTGCCCGTTGGCCGCGTTGATGGACACCAGCGAGGCCAGGGGCAGCTGCGGGTCGTGCGGCGGCAGCAGCGAGTAGGTGACCTGCGCGTTGGCGCCCGAGTCTCTGTCCGTGGCGCTCACGCTGCCGATGTGCAGGGCGGGGCTGTTGTTCTCGCGCACCCGCAGGGTGTAGGCGCTTTGGCTGAAGGCCGGGGCGTTGTCGTTGACGTCGGACACCGTCACCGTTA
>NW_027911523.1:0-232 GCF_054177405.1 Leptonychotes weddellii
TCAGGTGATGAGTCCCCAGTGAGCCCCGGGGACAGGGACTCTTGACTCACAGCGGTGTCTCTCAGAGGTACCCAGCCCCGTGGTAAATCCCTGCCTGGACCCATCCCCACTGTCCTTTCTGGGTGCTCCCCAGCTCGGCGGGGCACTCCCCTCCGCTTCCCGGCCCACCTTGCTCACAACCACAGGCGATATTGACCCCAAAGTCACGGGGCCTCTGCTCACCTCCAGATGA
>NW_027911524.1:0-232 GCF_054177405.1 Leptonychotes weddellii
AGAACAATGAAAAACAGAAAGGCTAATAGGGAAAAGAGAGTCTGGAAATTTCCCTTACTTTGAAGTCATTTATCACAATTTGTAAGTTGTATTAAAATGACAACACATATTAAGCAACCATGTCAACAAAAATGTCTTTGGAAAAATATGAAAAAATATTATGTATATTTAGGTCATTATTATTACCTGGTATTAAAGACAACCAATTTTTAATTTTTGGATTAAATGAAAC
>NW_027911525.1:0-232 GCF_054177405.1 Leptonychotes weddellii
ACCTGAATACATTATTCCTTAAATTTTATAACTCTAAGAAATAGTATTAGGCCCATTAGCCCCACTGAAAAACAGAGATGTAGTTTAGCCTCATCTAAAAGATCTTATATCAAAATGAAACACAGAGAGTTTTGAACCAAGACCTGTTTACACTGAAGCCTCTGTTTTTTTCTACCCCACCTGTTTTTACTGCTACTTACGAGGTTCAGGTCAACGTAGACTGTCTATAAAT
>NW_027911526.1:0-232 GCF_054177405.1 Leptonychotes weddellii
AAATCGGGAATGCAAACAGACGTTTGTATGCCCATGTTCTAGCACCGTTATTCACAATAACCACTAAAGCGCATGAATGGATAAACAAAATGTACACAAAATGAGGCATACACATACAATGGAATATTACTCAGTCTTAAAAAGGAAACTCTGACTCATGCTGCAACATAGATGAGTTATGACGATGTTGTGCTACATGAAATAGGGCAGTCCCAAAAAAGTACTGTATGAT
>NW_027911527.1:0-232 GCF_054177405.1 Leptonychotes weddellii
AAATCGGGAATGCAAACAGACGTTTGTATGCCTATGTTCTAGCACCGTTATTCACAATAACCACTAAAGCGCATGAATGGATAAACAAAATGTACACAAAATGAGGCATACACATACAATGGAATATTACTCAGTCTTAAAAAGGAAACTCTGACTCATGCTGCAACATAGATGAGTTATGACGATGTTGTGCTACATGGAATAGGGCAGTCCCAAAAAAGTACTGTATGAT
>NW_027911528.1:0-232 GCF_054177405.1 Leptonychotes weddellii
TATGATATTCTGCAAAGACAAAATGATAAGGAGAAAACAGATCAGCACCCTACGAAAGCCAGGGGATTGGGAGAGGAAACTGGCTAGGAAGGGGCCTGAGGGAACTTTGAGAGTGCAAGAAATATTCTTGTCTTGATTATGGAGGTGGTTAGCTATCTGTATACATTTGTCAGGGTCCTTAGTGGGTTTTTTTTCTCATTGTGGTAAAACATACATAAAATTTACCACCAGA
>NW_027911529.1:0-1435 GCF_054177405.1 Leptonychotes weddellii
TACCTATTCTACTGAAGCTGTGTCAAAAAATAGAAACAGAACTCACATAGCAATTCAGTAATGTGGCAGGATACAATATCAATGCACAGAAATCAGTTGATTTCTTATACACTAACAATGCAACTGTAGAAAGAGAAATTAGAGAAACGATTCCATTTACAATAGCACCAAAAACCATAAGATACCTCGGAATAAACCTAACCAAAGAGGTAAAGGATCTATACTCTAGGAACTACAGAACCCTCATGAAAGAAATTGAAGAAGACACAAAAAGATGGAAAAATATTCCACGCTCATGGATCAGAAGAATAAACATTGTTAAAATGTCTATGCTACCCAGAGCAATCTATACCTTCAATGCCATCCCGATCAAAATTCCAATGACATTTTTCAAAGTGCTGGAACAAACAATCCTAAAATTTGTATGGAATCAGAAAGGACCCCGAGTCACCATGGGAATGTTGAAAACGAAAAACAAAGCTGGGGGCATCAAGTGGCCTGATTTCAAGCTTTATTACAAAGCAGTGATCCACCAAGACAGCATGGTACTGGCATAAAAACAGACAATATAGACCAATGGAAGAGAATAGAGAGCCCAGATATGGACCTTCAACTCTATGGTCAAATAACTTTTGACAAATCAGGAAAAAATATGCAATGGAAAAAAGATAGTTGCTTCAATAAATGGTGCTGGGAATATTGGACAGCCATATGCAGAAGAATGAAACTCGACCATTCTCTAACACCGTACAAAAAGGTAAACTCAAAATGGATGAAAGACCTCAATGTGAAACAGGAATCCATCAAAATCCTAGAGGAGAACATAAGCAGTAACCTCTTTGACATCGACCACAGCACTTCTTTCAAGATACATCTCCAAAGGTTAGTGAAACAAAAGCAAAAATGAACTTTTGGGACTTCATCAAGATAAAAAGCTTCTGCACAGCAAAGGAAACAGTCAACAAAACAAAGAGGCAACCCACAGAATGGGAGAAGATATTTGCAAATGACACTACAGATAAAGGGCTGGTATCCAAGATCTATAAAGAACTTCTCCAACCTCAACACCCAAAAAACAAATAATCAAGTCAAAAAATGGGCAGAAGACATGAACAGACACTTCTCCAAAGAAGACATAGAAATGGTTAACAAACACATGAAAAAATGTTCATCATTAGCCATCAGGGAAATTCAAATCAAAACCACATTGAGATACCACCTTACACCAGTTAGAATGGCAAAAATAAACAAGGCAAGAAACAACAAATGTTGGAGAGGTTGTGGAGAAAGGGGAATCCTCTTACACTGTTGGTAGGAATGCAAGTTGGTACAGCCACTTTGGAAAACAGTGTGGAGGTTCCTTAAAAATTTAAAAATAGAGCTACCCTATGACCCAGCAATTGCACTACTGGGTATTTACCCCAAAGACACAGAT
>NW_027911530.1:0-232 GCF_054177405.1 Leptonychotes weddellii
GCTCAGGTCCGAAGGAACACCATGGTGAGGAGTCCCAAGATGTACGCTGCCACCAACTTCTGTCCCAGGGAGACGTGCAGGATTTGGGGCAGCTGGCTGCCAAGCTCGTCCTGGAGTGGGAGCAGCAGGAAGGCCACAGAGACTATGCCCGTCAGCAA
Source organism: Leptonychotes weddellii (assembly GCF_054177405.1). Classification (NCBI taxonomy): domain Eukaryota; kingdom Metazoa; phylum Chordata; class Mammalia; order Carnivora; family Phocidae; genus Leptonychotes; species Leptonychotes weddellii. The sequence goes on from NW_027911530.1 coordinate 159, forward strand.
GAAGAGGAGGAAGGAGCTGGTGGCCAGTTGTGGGGGGCGGTCTGGGAAACAAGGCTCATCAGGAGCTCCACCCC
>NW_027911531.1:0-232 GCF_054177405.1 Leptonychotes weddellii
CAGAGATAACAAATATATTATAAGGTATGCAACTTACATGCATTTCAAATACATTTCCCAATCTGTACGTTGTCTTTTGGTTATAGTGTATCTTGTCTATAATTTTATGTTTTGTATAACAAATATTTCTAAATATTTTTTGTAGTCAGTATTTTTCCTGTCATGCTTTAAAGAATTCCCTGATTTCTAGGTTACTTCTTTGGTCTCCTCTAAGATCTTGCAACTTTTTAAA
>NW_027911532.1:0-232 GCF_054177405.1 Leptonychotes weddellii
ATACACACACACATAAAAACCAAAACCAAAACGAAACACAAAAAAACAACAAAAAACTCATATAGTCTGTGAGGGTTTTTTTGGAATTGAGCACTTAAAAATAACTCTTGAGGGTTTTATGGGCACCAAGGATGACATCCAAGAGCTGGAAATACAACTCCCTTTCGGGGAAAGCCTTTGGCTTGGGGGAGGAGGGAGGAACACAAGCAGGGGGAGTGGGAGAGAGAGAAGC
>NW_027911533.1:0-232 GCF_054177405.1 Leptonychotes weddellii
ACCTTAGTTCAATTTTTCCCTAAAACTAAAATTAATAAAAATAAAGTCTATTTAAAAAATTTTTTTTTTGCTATGGCTGATGTCAAAGAGGCTGCTGCTGTGTTCTCTAGGATTTTGATGGTTTCCTGTCTCACATTAGGTCTTCCGTCCATTTTGAATTGATTTTTGTGTATGGTATAAGAAAGTGATCTAGTTTCATTCTTCTGTGTGTTGTTGTCCAGTTTTCCCAACA
>NW_027911534.1:0-232 GCF_054177405.1 Leptonychotes weddellii
CTGCATGGAGCACTGGGTGTTATGCACAAACACTGAATCATGGAACACTTCATCTAAAATTAATGATGTAATGTATGGGGATTAACATAAGAATAAAAAAAAAAAACCCAATATATGCTTTCAGTAATTTTTCTGCATTGATCTTAAAGCAATAATGTTTAGTGAGAATATCAATGTTTTTCTTATACTCTCTGCCTATCAGAGTACTTGTTTCTAGTCCTCTTATAATAAA
>NW_027911535.1:0-232 GCF_054177405.1 Leptonychotes weddellii
CCAGGATCGAGTCCCGCATGGGGCTCCCTGCTGGGCAGGGAGTCTGCTTCTCCCTCTGACCCTCCACCCTCTCATGCTCTCTCTCTATCATTCTCTCTCTCTCAATAAATAAATAAAAATCTTAAAAAAAATAAAAATAAAATATTGATGTTACTGACTAATGGTTTTTTTGTTGTTGTTGTTAGGGAAGAAATAAGTTTGCTTCACAATTGTAGATTTCTTTTTTTAAAGA
>NW_027911536.1:0-232 GCF_054177405.1 Leptonychotes weddellii
GAGCAAAAATATTCAATAAAGTACTAATACACCAAAATCAACATATTAAAGGGATCATTCACCAAGTTCAACTGGGATTTATCCCTGGGATACAAGGATGGTTCAACATATGCAAATCAATGTGACACATCACATTAATAGAATGAAAGAAAAAACTATATGATCATCTCTGTAAACACAGAAAAAGCATTTGACAAAATTCAATATCCATTCATGATTAAAAAAAAAAAAA
>NW_027911537.1:0-232 GCF_054177405.1 Leptonychotes weddellii
GGGTCCTCAGAGAGAGAGTGGTTCCAGGGCGTTAGAATACTGATGGGGAGGAGAGTGTGATGAACGCAGGGGGAAGCAGCCTCCCTTGTTTGATCTGATGTTGCGTTTTTGTAGGTGCTGATGAGGGATTTAAGAGCCGCGCCCTGAGCAGTGGGCCTCGGAGGTGTGGCAGGCATGGTGGGGAGTGGGCCCTGCAGTATAGTGACCCCTTCTCTGAGCACCTGCTGAGGAA
>NW_027911538.1:0-232 GCF_054177405.1 Leptonychotes weddellii
CTCCCTGCCTCTCTTACCCTCTGTCTCTCTGTCCCCCTGTCTCTCTGTCCCTCTGTCTCTCTGTCTCTCTGTCCCCCTATCTCTCTGTCTCTCTATCCCTCTGTCTCTCTGTCCCCCTGTGTCTCTGTCCCCCTGTCTCTCTCTGTCTCTCTGTCCCCCTGTGTCTCTGTCCCCCTGTCTCCCTGTCCCTCTGTGTCTCTGTGCCTCTCTCTCTGTCTCTCTGTCGTTACCA
>NW_027911539.1:0-232 GCF_054177405.1 Leptonychotes weddellii
AAAGCACCACACTCTAGTGGATGACGTATTTCGTCAGTAACATAAACTTAGCAGTTCAGGTCTTACTATATACAAATAGCCGAAATTGAAGAATTAAGTACACGACTGGCAGAAACGGGAGCCAGGGTTAGAGAGGGAGGTTATAGATAAGCAAGGGAAAGGTAGAATGACCCATGTGGAGATGGATCAGAGGTGGAGATGGGGCTTTGATACAGATGGTAACATATGGTAA
>NW_027911540.1:0-12843 GCF_054177405.1 Leptonychotes weddellii
AGTCTGCACGAGGCACGGGCTCATGGGTGGAGGCCTCTCTCCAGAACGGCAGCCCTTGTTTTCCTGGGGCAAGCCTCATTTGTGCACCCCGAAAAGCAACCTGTGACGTATGAGCAACCCCAGGAAGCCCTTCTGTCCATCCCCGCATCGTCCCAGGGGCTGCTGACACCCCCACAGCGCTGCAGCCCCCCAGCTCCCCAGCTCGGAACCCGCAAAGGAGCAGCATCGAATGCAGGCAAACTCATCCATCAGGCTGCTTTCCTCCTCCCGGACTGAGAGGCCCTGCAGCGACACAGCAGGGGGAGGAGAGGCCGGGGGTGGGAGGGGTGTGGGAGGAAGAGGGGGGAGGCTGCCAGGAGGACATCTGCTTCCCTTAGAGCTAGCTGTATGGGGGCCCCGTGATGGGGATTCCATCACGTCTGGGTGCAAACCCACACCTCGTCCCCAGATGTGTGTACGTGTGTCTGAGTAAGCACACACCCACAGGGACACTGGTAGATACACACGTGTGAGCACATTTACCTGTGTGTGCAAAACCTATCTACAGCACACGTGTGCCTGCCCACACATACACCCTCCAAAATGCACACCCCCTTGGAGCCACACACAACCCTCTCACACACACACAGCATTTTCCCACCATCTCACACACATGTGCACGTACTTCCTCAAACAGTTGTGTGCACAGTGCCCCATGTATAAACGCAACATCACATAGAGGGTGTTGAATCACTGATTTTGAGGCCAGACTGCCTGACCCCCAATCCCAGAGTCTGGGAACAGTCCCAGCGGCTGGGATCCTCCAGCAGAGTACGTGTGCACGGGGTGTGCAGGTGTGTGCACTAGCAGGGCGTACGCGGGCTGGGTACGGTCTGTGGGGATGGAGCATGGATCTGTGCATGATCACAGCATGTGCACAGGGATTATAGAAGGCGCCCCATATTGAGAGGCTTTATCGCCTCCCTGCACACCATTCCCTGTGGCATTTACTTTCCCAGACGCGCACAATCTCCAAGGCTGGTAAAATGCCACCAGCTAGATGCTGCCAAGGCCTGCCTGGCTCTGGCCTCCTGGGGAGAGATGATGAATTCTCCCCCCCTTGGCTGTGTCTATCCAAGCAAGGCCTGGAGCCTCCCATACTTCCTCCCTGCCTCCATCCCCTCCTCGACCCAAGAACAGACACCCTTGAGGGATGAAGCCCAGAAACCCCAAGGTAAACAGGACTGGAGTCCTCCCATCTCTCGTTAATTTCAATAATAATGATGATCATCAAAGAGCTACCATTTATTAAGCGATTACCACACTCTGGCCACTATTACCACTATCTTAATGCTCAGGATCTCACTCAACCCCCCCTCCAAAAAGCCCAATTCAGCAGTCACTCTCACTACTGATAGATAAGGAAACCAAGGCACAGGGTGGTCAGTGAGTGACCCAGGCTGTGAGTGGTAGAAGCAGGACTTGACTCTGGCAGACCAACGCCAGGGTAAAACTGTCTTCAAGTTCGTGTGCAAGATGACATGCTCAAGCAGAGGCCTCCTTAGGTGTGTTCTTGCTGACATCTGCTTTTCCCTCCACTGCTTCAGCCACGCCCCGGGCCCCTCACCTACCCTGCCTCTTCTCGCTGAAGCGTCACTGAAGTTTCCATACTGTTCTACATGCTGTTCCATCTAACTGGGAGTCTTTTCCTCCCTCCACTCTGCCTGGAAGACTTTGGGTTATCTCTCAGGCTTTAGCTATAAGGTCATCACCGTCCTTTTGCAATCTTCTCTGATCCCAGAGTGGGGTTGGCTGTTCAATACTTCACGTGCCCATCACACTGTGCTCAAAACTGTGTCCGAGTATTTAACTATTACACCAAAAGAAAGAAAACTGGTTGACAGGATGAACAAACTGATGAGAAACTCTAAACATTGGAAGATAGCAACACAATAAATGTGAAGTACAGATCAAGAAAGTTAGTATAACCCAGTGGTGATGAGTGATGAAGAACCAGGACAAATATGTGTGTATTTCTGGAGAGAGGGCCAGTAGCTTATCAAATTCTCAAAGGGGTCTGAGAAGCAAAGTGTTTAGAAAAATATACGCAAAGTGAGAAAGTTAACAGAAAACATTCTAAAAGAAAGTGAAATACTCTGTGTATTTCTGTTGTCTTATTATTCAATCATGCTTATGTTATTGACTCATTAAATGTATCAACAAAAACTAGAAATAGTAAATGTAAATACATCAATTAAAAATCAGTTTTTAGCTCCAGGAGGAATAATAATAGGATGACCTAATGAGGTTCTGGTGTCAAGGCAGACAAAGCCGGATCAACGACTCAAAATCCAACAGCATATAACTTAATTATCTTTACCTAAAGATAGGATGTAAGTGTTGTATGGTCCTAGGAATATAAAGGGTTACAAAGGTTCTAAAGCATATAAAGTTATATTTCTTAAGATCCCATTAAATTCAAAGACTTAGACATAGAAGAGGAAAGAGATGTACAGACCATAAATTTATCAGCTTAGCAGGAGCCAGGAGCCTTACCTCGTAGACAGAAAAACTAGGTAAAATGTGTAACCTGCATACACACAGTGGGCTGAGTGATCACTCCCTTCATAACGTCACAGAATCACTGACATTACAACCTAAATAAAGTTAGCACATACCCTCAACATCACAAACAAGAATCCAGACACCTCCCCGGCCTAAGCCTCTGCTAACCATTATATAAATGACAACAAACAGGTCTCTGGAGCCTGAGGTCTTTCCACTTGTCCCCGTGTGCTGCGCACATGCAAGGGCAGTAGGGTTCCATTCGGGGTATTTGATGCATGTGCATTTATTCTCATTCTTTGTACTTGTATATCTCATAGCCACTTCTCAAATACAAGCAGGACAAAACAAACAAATGAGCCAGGGACCCAGGGAACCAAGAACGTGGGTGGGAAGCTAGAACCCAGGCTCAGTATCTGACGGTGGGACACAGCGGGGGCCGGAACCGGGCAATGCTTTCACCAGGAAGGTCTGGGAAGTGGCCTGAGCTGACCTCGAGGGGCAGAACTGGTGGCCACCACACTGTTCTGCTGGATGCCCCTGCCGGAGGCCACGCAGTGAGGCTTCTCTTTACTTTCCTTCTTGTCACCCAGCTGCCAGCACACTGCGTTGGAGTCATTCCTCATGGCCATCATCCTGGCCTCTGCATCGCTGGGTCACCCTAGGATGCCCATGCCCCAGCCCCCTCACCTCCATGCTCCAGTCTGTGGAATGGGTTGAAGTCTGCAAAGCAGGAAAATCCCCACAATGCCTTGAGAGGTAGCTCCCACCCCATACTCTCCATCAAGAGTACAGGTAAGAAGTAACTACTCTGCTTTCCAATGGTGTAGTTAGATACTCACCATTCATTTATAATAATAATAACAACAACAGTAATAATAATGATGATTTTTGGTGTTCTTTCTTACTATTATGTACCAGGTGCAATCAATTTATTATTTAATCTTCTCTATCACAACCACACGGGGCAGATGCTGTTTATTAGCATTTTCATCTCAAGAATGAAGTAACAGACCCAGAAGTATTACTTTCCCCAAGTCCCAGAATTAGGCACGAGTCCAGGACTGAAACCGCTCTACTTTGCCTTCTGCACCAGGCTCTTCTACTTCAGATGTGTCCTCCGTGCCCTGGGGGGCCAGGCCCATGGACGGATTTCATGGATACGGTGACGGTCCCTGCCCTCCAGGAGGTCACAGTCTTTACCATTCAGGCTTTGAACACTCCACAGATTAGCTCATACCACCAGTACTGAGATGATCTGTTGACACAGCTGTCTCCTCAGGACTGGGGCCCCTTGAGGAAGAGAACCCTATCTAATCCCCCAGTGTCTAGTCCAGCACTTGGCAAGAACAGTCCCGGGTCATCTCTCCGGGGATTTACGCTGGCTGTTCTGTCGGGCTTGGTTCAGTGTGATTACTCCGAATTCCAGACCCACTGCCTTGCTCACATGGCTGTGGAACCTGGCTCTTCTTGTGAATGTCTTTTTCTTCTTCTTTCTTCTTCTTCTTCTTCTTCTTCTTCTTCTTCTTCTTCTTCTTCTTCTTCTTCTTCTTTCTTCTTCCTCTTCCTCTTCCTCCTCCTCCTCCTCTCCTTCCCTTTCCCCTTCTCCTTCTTTTCCTTCTTCTCCTTCTCCTTCTTCTCCTTCTTCTTCTTCTTCTTCTTCTTCTTCCTCTTCCTCTTCCTCCTCTTCTTCTCCTCCTCCTCCTCCTTTGCTGCCACCAGGAAAAGAAAACTAGGGATTTCCCTCTAGATTTTTGGGGTCTCTATGATTTGCAGAAGAGTCAAGCTCATCTTTCTTTGGTGGTACTTTTCACGTGGGTAAGTTCTGGGGTCCGTGGGTCTCTGGGCATAGTTCATGGTTGACCTGGGAGACTCTACTTCTGAGGACCCTCTATCTGGATGCAGACAGTCCTTTCTTCAGACTTCTGTCTGTCTTCTGGATGTTGGAGGAAACAGCTGGAAAAGAATTGACTCCACTTGGACAGGTGGCTTATTTGTTTGTTTTGTCCTGCTTGTATTTGAGAAGTGGCTACGAGACATACAAGTACAAAGAATGAGAATAAATGCACATGCATCAAAATACCCAGAAAGGACAATAATAACACTTTATCCTACTTGTGTCTTTAGTTCTTTTTCTAAAAAAGGCAATGAAAATTAAAGATAAAATTACAGTCTCTTTTATCTCCTGTAGTGTCCCATTACCTCATCTTGGAGACGATAACTGTGAATTTCATAAACTTTATGTTTCAGAGCAGGTTTAGCTTCACAGTAAAACTGAGTGGAAGGCACAGAGTTCCCATAAACCCCCTGCGCCCTATATGCCCAGCCTCCCTCACAATCAGCGTCCCCACCAGAGTGGCACATTTGTTACAATTGACGAGCCTGCGTGGACACATCACAATCGCCCAGAGACCATAGTTTACCCTAGGGGCTCACTCGTGGTGGTGGTGTCTGTTCTATGGGTTTGGACAGATGCGTAATGACAGGTACCCAGCATTAGAGTGTCATACAGGGTAGTTTCACTGCCCTCAAAATCCTCAGTGCTCTGCCCATTCACCCCTCCCTCCCCTTTAGGCAGGTGGTTTCAGTCAAATACTGTCGATAATGTGTTCCTCTGGGCACCACCTTAACTCTCAACTTGTCCTTCACATCTTGGCTGAGGCCTTTCTCTCCCATCATCCTGGGCATTTGCCATCAGATGTGACGGGGACAACTTCAGGAGGAGCAGGTTCCAGGTGAGGAATATCGGAGCTCAGGTGGGGACATGCTATGTCCGAGGTGCCCACAGACTTCCTAGTGGGCTTTTCCAGTAGCACCTGGAGACTCACATTTGGAAATTCAGCGAGAGAACAAGCAGCCCATGGGGTACGAGAACCAACGCCTCCTCTGTAAGGCCCTGTGCCCCAGGCAGTCATCTCCTGGGAGGGGCAGAGGCGTCTTGCTGTTTACTCCTCGCTCTTTCCAGAAGCTTCCCTGGAGTGCCGCTGGAGTGCTCCCCTTTCCACCCCTCCCGCACCCACTGCTGATATTTACTCTCCCACTGTCTGTTGTGCTAAATGTGCAGCTTGTTGGTGAGATATGCTAATAAAGCTGCCAGGTCATCACATTAGCAGTCCCCCGCTGAGACCTCCCTTCTTCTGGGCGCAGCAGGCCCCCAAACACAGCCCCCATAATCAGGCTAGCACAGCTAATGACATTCCTCCAACAAGGAGGCAAGAGACTTCCTGAGGCTTCCACAGACTTGAAATTGCTGATACAGATTCCAGAAGGGTAGAACCTGCTGGGCTGGTCTGGACGCCTGGAGGCTTTCTGGACCAGACAGGTTCCCCATCCCCCCACTTGAGAGAAGGGGCACCTGAGGTCCAGAGAGGGGCTGACATCTCCCATTCTGCAGGTGAGAGAAGATGATGCATCCATCAGCTCAGGGCTGGGGACCAGGGACCAGGCCTCCCGTCTCCATAGGACAGCTTCTTCTGGGTCCATCTCACCTCTTCCCTGCCAGGCAGAATGACTGTCTCCCCAATATGGAGGGTCATACAGGGACCAGACTCTGTGTGTACCGCTGGTGCTTAGAGAAGGAGGGACGCGGCTCTTGCCTCTGTCCACCAATCCTGCCACCGGCCCACCCTTCCCAGGTCCTCCTTCAGGAGATCCACCTGCTGCCAGGCCTCGCCCAGGATGCCCATGGTCAGCACCTCCCAGACTAACTCGTGCTTTCCCACTGCCCTGTTTCCTTGACCAGCACTCTCTCCGTGCGATCCAGCACACACACTCCTGGTGCTTGGGGTTGACAGCTTTCCAGGCTGTCCACCCTGTGTGCTCCACGTCCAGCCACCGTGACAGGTCAGACACTGGCATGCGCTCAAGTTGGTCCAAAGGAAATGGACTGGGGATGTCAGCTGGAAGGAGAGGGAACAGAGGCCCTCCTTCCTCTGGGGTTCCAAGTCCGGGGCTTCGAATGGGAAGCCAGCCCAGATAAAGGTACTACCGGCTAAGATGTGTGGTGGTAAAAGTGACAGAAAAATCCACCAAACTGGCATAACAACAACAAAAAAAAAGAAAGAAAGAAAGAGAGAATCTATATTAGCTTAATAGAGCTCAGCTCAATCCTGGTACTCTGAGAATTTTGTCAGAATTCTTTCCCCAACTCTTGGCTCGTCTTGCCTCTGTACCAGTTTCACTATCAGCCTGACACTTTCTAGAGTGTCAGGGATGGACTCCCATCTCGGCCCCTCCAGCCCAAGGAGGGCACCTCTCCCAACGCTGATGTCAAAGTCCTGGGACTGACTTCCATCTGGACGAACTTGGGTCACATGTACAACTCTGAGCCAATCACTGTAGTCAGGGGAAAGGGATGTTCTGATTGGTCGGATCTTGATCATGTGATAACTGGGGCCGCCAGTTACTTTGCCCCACCTTCTGCCCCTCTGATCCATTGAACAAGTAGGTTGCTTAGCAACCAGGACCTGGCTCTTTTCCTGTACCCAGGACTGCGAAAGCCACGCCAGGGTCCTGAATGTTGAATTATAGGGATCCGCAGTACTTGGATTGTAGCTGGTTGTGGCTCCGTGGAGGAGAGGACAGCAAGATGACCTTGGTTTAAATCCTGACAGTGACACTTGCTTACCAAGAGACCCTAGGTAAATGACTCCATGTCTGTCCCCTCTTGTATAAAATGGAAATAATAATAGTACCTGTCTCAGAGGGTTATTTGAAGATCAAATAAGGCGATTTGTTATGGGGACTTAGAAGAATGCCTCCCCCATAGTTGGGGCTCAGTAAAGAGAGCTAATAACTGGTATGAGGAGGAGGTACACCCTATTATATCTGGTCAGGACTGCCTCCCCACTTTCCCCTGTCACCCCCTCCACTCCCCTCCCCCTTCCCCCTCTCTTGTGACCTCCTCCACCCCTCCCCTCTCCTCTGTGGACCCCCCTCCACCCCTCCACCTGCCCTGGGACTCTTCATTCTCCTCTCCCTCCCCCCTCCCCTGTGATCCCCCTTACCCCCCTCCATCTCCCCTGTCCCCTGTCACCCCTTCCATCCCCATTCTCCTCCCCCACCCTCGTCACCCCTTCCATCTTCCAGGTAACAAGAGGGAGCAGATTTCTAATGTGGATATCAGCCCATGTCACCTACTCAATAAAAGCTCCTCAATGCCTCCTTCATGAGGTTCAGAGTCAAGTTCAGGCTTCCCACACGGGTCTACAAGTTCCTGCAGAATCCAGCCCCTGCCCACTTCATTTTGGCCACATGGAGCCTTTTTCATTTCCAAATACACCAAGTTCATCGAGCCTCAGGGCCCTTACTCCTTGCTGGTCCCTCTGCCTGAAAGATATCCCTCAGATACCACTATAAGGGACTCTCTAAGTTCATACAGTTCCCTTCCCAAAGTCACCTCCTTGGAAAAGCCGCCTCTGAGCATCCGATCTAAGGTGAACCACCTCCCCCATTTCCTTTCTGTCCCCATCGGCCTGTTCCTGCATTCTCTGTGTTTCCTCTCATTATTGGAAATGGTCTTGGTCTCGTGTTTGTGTTTTTTATCGTCTGTAGGGGGCATTTGGGACTTGGAGGGCAAAGTCCAGACAACGTAAGGCAGGAAGGAAAGAAGCCAAGTCTTAGGGCCTAGACTGGGTCCCTCTTGTTGGATGATCAGAGGCCGCTTTTGGAGGGAGAGTTTTGCGGGGCCCTGATGAGCCAGCTGATGGGATTCTCAGAAACCAGGAACAATCACTGCTTGCTAGCAGCTTTGCTGGGGCATCATGGAGGCTGGATCTGCCCTCCTGCACCTTAGTGGTAAAACGGACAAAAGCTGGCCATCCACCCGACCGGCCAGACCCTTCTGGAAAGCAGGAGGCCGCCACCTGGTGCATAATTCACCTGCAGGTAGCAGCCCTGAATGCTGTGCTGGCAAAAAACAAAGAGCCTGCGGAACCATTTATTATTTTTAATCTACTCAAAACCAGGGTCTTAAAGCGCCTACTTTTTCATCCTACTAATCTGGGAGGCAATTAGCTGTTGGGCGTTCTTGCCTGCCAGTCCCTGTTCTGTGTGTCTGCTTGTTCAGTGCGCCCCTTCCTGCCCAAATAGGCCAGCTGTGAAGAGCTCTGCTAATCTGCTCTCGAACTACACTTTTAAATAAGACTCTTAAATGATAGAGGCATTTGTGCATAAATAGCATGTGGTAAGCCTCCCCTTGGGACACTAACCTGATTTATTAAAAATGCTGTAACTACCAAGCTTTATATATCAACATCATTAATACAAAAATATATGATCTAATCTCCTCCCACGGCCCAGCCCTGATGCAGACAGCTCAGATATGAGAGGTAAAAACCTGAAAGACATGCCATGAAGGGCAAAAGAAGCCAGTTTTAAATATTTTAAATGAAGCCAGGTCAGCCAACCAAAATTTGTTTTCTCCAATGTTAGCCTGGGAACATGTGAGAAAAACAGACCCGATTTCTTTCCATGACCAAACATTTCCACCGGGCCAGGCTGGAGCTGAGGCCACCTTTCTCTGACACCTTTCTGTTCACCCTTCTCTGTCACTCTGATGGGCTGGGAAGGGTCCCCTCCCACCACTGTGATGGGACTTAAACTTCAGTGCCCAAACCACCCCACCTGCCAAATACTCAGCGTATCCCAAGCGGTGCCCATTCACACAGCCCCTCACGATTGTCATTTGGGCCACCTCCATGCACCCCCTTGCGACCATTTAATAGGTTTCTCTGAATGGACTCACTCTTCCAAATTTAAGCCTCAAACTAAGCCATATTGTCAATGAAATCACAGATTTGATGTGCTAGTTATAAATGTACTTCTTTAAAACTTTAAAAAACAAATAATGAAATAAATAATGCTTGCCAACATGGGGGTGGCCTTGGTGGTGGCCTTGGTGACTCAGTCAGTTGAGCCTCTGACTCTTAATTTCGGCTCAGGTCATGATCTCCATGATCTCATGGTCATGAGATGGATCAGCCCGCACTGGGCTCAGCGCTTAGCGGGGAATCTGCTTGGGATTCTCCCTCCCTCTCTCGCTGCCTCTGCCCCCCAGCCCTGCTCACACGTGCCCCCCCAAATAAATAAATCTTAAAAAAAAATAATAATGCTTGCCAGCATACCATGCTCTCCTGGTGTGAAGGGCTGTGAGTTGAGTTGACTCCATGTACCCAGGTTCAGAGCAGGCAGTGTGGACTGGGACCTAAAGGGTGTCTGGTACTTTGCAGATTCAAAGATGAAGGCTCAGTTTTCCAGCAGAGACTTGGGTCCAGGAGACTCCTATCAGCTGTGAGCAAATGGCACACAGCGCCCCCCTCAGGTCACATTCCTGCAGCGCCTCCCCTCTGAGGAGGAGCAGGAGCGATGCGTCCCGTGGATAACTAAGGAGGTGATGTCTTGATGTGTTTGCTTTGTTTTGTTTGTAATGATAGGTTTATCATCTCTGTGTCTAGCTATCTTTATCAGAGAGAGGGAGAGACACATGCTCTCACCTGAACCCCCAGGCCCACACTCAGCTTTGGACTGCTTTGCCACCCCGCGATTTTCAGTCTTCGGTAAATCCCTTCCTTCTCCTCATCTACAGATACATATGGCGTGTCTTTCTAGTTATAGGGTTTCTTTTAACTGTAAAATTCCAGGATAATTCCAGAATATTCTAAGTCACCAAACTCAGGATGGTGAGGAGGTCGGAGTATGGGCTCTCAAGGTAGAAGTCTTGGCCTTGGGTCCTGACCTTGCTACTCTCTGTGGGACCTTGGGCAAAGGCTCCAGTGCCTCAGTTTCTTCATCGGCAATATGGGAAGAATAACATGGTCACCGCTTTGGAGGTTGTTCTCTTGATTCAGAAAATATATGTAAAGCCTCTATGTCCATGCCAGGCATACAGTAAGCACTTAATCCATGGTCTCGTTTTAACACACAAGTGGAGCACAACCCAGCAGTTACAGGCGAAATGTTTTCTACAAACCAGTTTGTTTTGGGTCCTTCCCCCAAAGTATTAAAGTGCACACACACACACACACACACCGGTAAATGAGCTATCAACTTTTTTAATTGAAGGATTTTGCATCAGAGCAAACTTCTAGCTGTGATGAAAACGTTGGAAGACCTGTCTCTTCTGTCCCCCTTTCTGCATGAGGACAGTCAGGGGGAGTGTGCAGTGAGGGCTCCCCTAGACGGGGCGCATCCTCACTAGTGCCCCCCAGGTCCTGCTCTGCCCAGGTCTCTAATTCCCATGACCCCAGCCTGGCCCTAAAGACCCTGAGTTCGCAACTCCAACCCCAGCTCAAGATCCTGTAAATATAGCAATCTCGTGTGGCCCGGGAATGTTCCAAATGAGACCCATGGGTGTTTGTGGGGGGGAAGAGAAGCTGCACGTTTGGGACTACGAGGGGCAGTTTCAGAACTAGGGCAGGGCCCACAGGCAGCGGGGGAGGGCCATCAGCTCAGGCCACGGGTGGAAAAACACGCGGATCCTCCAAACACTGGTGTGGGCCCTCCAGGCTGGCATTCCCGTGGCAGCCCTCGTCGGGTCTTCGAGTGTCCCTGGGATGCCCACAATGTCACCAGATCAGCTTGTGAGCTTTAACAACCACGGGAAGCTGGCCCTGGCCGTCCCACTGCCCGGGATAGCTCTGTGCCCACCGGGGGTTGGGGGGGGGGGCGACAGGAAGGCCTGGGGATGAGCCGCAGAAATGGAGGCCACACCTGGGCAGAGGGACTCCACTGTTTCCCGAACAATGACATTTGATTCCCTTCCTCGTGGCCAACTATTGCTGTGCCTTCAACTCGACCCGGAATAATTACATCGGATCCCCGGGACCAGCTCCTCAGACCACTTTTCCTTGAGATGGGGCAAAGGGCGGGGGGCCGCTCCTGACTCTGGGATGTCACAAAATACAATCAAATGCTGTTGCCGGTTTTAGCTCCAAGAAGCCAGGGCTCAAATTGGGTTCCTCAACCCAGTATCAATGAAGCAGATGTCGAAGAGGCCGTGTTGGAATTTCATTAATGAACCTTGGATGGAAAAATCAGGAAAATTATGCAGTAATGTGCTCCCTCTGCCTTCTGCCCGTTCTGGTCGCAGCAGCTTCTGGGAGAAAATTGGGATGTGATTGTTCTGAATGGAGGGGAGGTGGCAGAGGGCCTGGGAAAGGGCAGGTCGTGGGCATCACAAACACTTGGCAACCATTGGTCATTTCTGCTGTCTCGCGGGGAAGCTCCGCCCACTTGTGGTTGTCACTGTTTCACTTGTGACTTCATAAGGCTCTGTCCTCAGCAGCAGGATTTTTATTTAATGAGGTGTAGCCTATAACGCGTATTTCCAGGTTTGGGGTGTCAGCCACACAAGAGCCAGTGGACCAGAAACTGCTGGTGGACCTTGTCTGCAGAGCAGCTTACTGTCCACCCCCCTTCTGCACCCCCATCTGTTCCTCCTCCCCCGCTGTTCCCATCTCTAACCTGCACCACCATCTGCCCGACTGCTCAGCCAAAACCTAGGCTTCTCCCTGCCACCACTCGTAGTCCATCAACAAGCCCTGCGGACCTTCAGACCAGACCTGATCCGTCCACCCCCGATCTCCGTGGCACCCTTGTCCAGCGCTTGCCACCATCATCTCCCCCGTGGACCATGGCTCTTCCTCATTCTGATCTCATCCCCAGGTCCCTTTACAACGGCAGCCAGAGTGAGCCTTTGAAAACACGAAGCAGATGTTACTCATCTTGGAACGTGTCAGCGGCTTTCTGTTCTTAGAATCAAATCCAAACGCTCTTTCGTGGCCTCCAGGCCCTGTATGACCTGCCTCCGTGGCCAGTCTGCCCTGGTCTCTCACCTGTCCTCCCCTGCCCCTCGGGTGTGAATGAGGGAGCAGCGATTGGCCAGGCCTGGGTCACCAAGTTAGTATGTGGCCCTTCGGTGTGACGACATTTAAGAAAATCCTCAAAGGCAAACAAATTATTATTTTTTTGCCTTTAAGTTAGTTTGGGGGCACCCTTGAAATCAGCGATCTGAGAGGCTCTCTGAAAGACACCTTGTATCTACCTGGTGTGGACACTCAGGAAAATAAGTCATGGAGAAGCAATGTTCTACATTCTAAGGTTTGTGGTCTGTCTACTTAGCCCCGGACAAGAGCCACTACTTTGCAGATCCATGGACGCATGGCCCCAACATTAGAAGCCCGTGACTCGCCCTGGAGAAATGTTTTCCCTTTCCCCATCTCCATCCTGCTGAGCTGGTCAAGCAGTAAGTCTCAGGGGGGTGCGACTTTATCTTAAACACCTCTCTTCTACTCACCCTCA
>NW_027911541.1:0-1435 GCF_054177405.1 Leptonychotes weddellii
GATGAAGAAGGACACTATATCCTACTTAAAGGGTCTATCCAACAAGAAGATCTAACAATTGTAAATATCTATGCCCCTAACATGGGACCAGCCAATTATATAAGGCAATTAATAACAAAAACAAAGAAACACATTGACAACAATAAAATAATAGTAGGGAACTTTAACACCCCCCTCACTGAAATGCACAGATCATCTAAGCAAAAGATCAACAAGGAAATAAAGACTTTAAGTGACACACTGGACCAAATGGACTTCACAGACATATTCAGAACATTCCATCCCAAAGCAACAGAATACACATTCTTCTCTAGTGCCCATGGAACATTCTCCAGAAGAGATCACAGCCTAGGTCACAAATCAGGTCTCAACCGGTACCAAAAGATTGGGATCATTCCCTGCATAGTTTCAGACCACAATGCTTGGAAACTAAAGCTCAATCACAAGAGGAAAGTCAGACAGAAATCAAATACATGGTGGTTAAAGAGCATCCTACTAAAGAATGAATGGGTCAACCAGGAAATTAAAAGAAGAATTAAAAAAATTCATGGAAAAAATGAAAATGAAAACACAACTGTTCAAAATCTTTGGGATGCAGCAAAGGCAGTCCTAAGAGGAAACTATATAGCAATACAAGCCTTTCTCAAGAAACAAGAAAGGTCTCAAATACACAACCTAACTCTACACCTAAAGGAGCTGGAGAAAGAACAGCAAATAAAGCCAAAACCCAGCAGGAGAAGAGAAATAGTGAAGATCAGAGCAGAAACAATGAAATAGAAACCAAAAGAACAGTAGAACAGATTAACAAAACTAGGAGCTAGTCCTCTGTAAGAATTGATCCCCAAACCAGACAAAGACCCCATCAAAAAGGAGAATTACAGACCAATATCCCTGATGAACATGGATGCAAAAATTCTCACGAAAATACTAGCCAATAGGATCCAACAGTACATGAAAAGGATTATTCACCACGACCAAGTGGGATTTATCCCTGGGCTGCAAGGTTGGTTCAACATCTGCAAATCAATCAATGTAATACAATACATTAATAAAAGAAAGAACAAGAATCATACGATCCTCTCAATAGATGCAGAAAAGCATTTGACAAAGTACAGCATCTTTTCTTGATTAAAACTCTTCTGAGTATTGGATAGACGGTACATACCTCAATATCAAAAAAGCCATCTATGAAAAACCCACAGCAAATATCATTCTCAATGGGGAAAAACTAAGAGCTTTCCCCCTAAGGTCAGGAACACAGCAGGGATGTCCACTATCACCACTGCTATTCAACATAGTACTAGAAGTCCTAGCCACAGCAATCAGACAACAAAAAGAAATCAAAGGCATCCAAATCGGCAAAGAAGAAGTTAAGATCTCACTTTTTGCAGATGATATGATACTTTATGTGGAAAACCCAAAAGACTCCACCCCA
>NW_027911542.1:0-232 GCF_054177405.1 Leptonychotes weddellii
TAAGATCTCTCTTAGCAACTTTGAATTATACAGTACAGTATTATTAACTATAGTCACCATGTTGTACGTTACATAAGCTACATTATTTCTAAAATGCCTCATAGAAGGTCACTGATTGAACATTGGAGGCATACCAAGTACACATTTTGGCCAAATGGTCAAGTGTTAAGTCATATTTAGCTGAAACTAAAGCTAAATACCAGTGTCATAGAATGGATGTCTGGAATACAAA
>NW_027911543.1:0-232 GCF_054177405.1 Leptonychotes weddellii
TAAGATCTCTCTTAGCAACTTTGAATTATACAATACAGTATTATTAACTATAGTCACCATGTTGTACGTTACATAAGCTACATTATTTCTAAAATGCCTCATAGAAGGTCACTGATTGAACATTGGAGGCATACCAAGTACACATTTTGGCCAAATGGTCAAGTGTTAAGTCATATTTAGCTGAAACTAAAGCTAAATATCAGTGTCATAGAATGGATGTCTGGAATACAAA
>NW_027911544.1:0-232 GCF_054177405.1 Leptonychotes weddellii
ACTGATCCCCTGGTGCAATTACTTAACAGACTCATTTTCCCCGTAGGAAGCTGTTGCCCCGAGCCAGCCCGGATCCACGGCTTGCAATCTGTTTTTCCTCAAGGCAGAGGGCTCTGTTCCTCGACGTCCTTTACGACTGAGCAAAACCACGACTGAGCAGGGGGGATGACAATGCTGTGCTGGGGAGTGAGAGCGAGGTGCTCGCGTGACCCTCTAGAGAAAGAGCCCACCA
>NW_027911545.1:0-232 GCF_054177405.1 Leptonychotes weddellii
AGAACGCCTCCATCAGTGGTGGGGTGGAGAACGCCTCCATCAGTGGAGGCGGGGGAGAACGCATCCATCAGTGGAGGGGAAGGAAGCCGGTGGTGCATCGGGAGTGGCCCATGGCAGTTAGAGTGACTTGCCAATGGAATGTGAAGTAACAGGTTTGCAGGTCCCAGGACAGGAGCTGTGGACACGCGGCCCTTCCATATCTGCTCCTGTCCTCACCCACCCCACATTCTCA
>NW_027911546.1:0-232 GCF_054177405.1 Leptonychotes weddellii
CAAATAATACATTATATGTTAAAAAAAAAAAAAAAGAAGAAGATAGTAGGAAGGGAAAAATGAAGGGGGAGAATCAGAGGGGTAGACGAACCATGAGAGACTATGGACTCAGAAACAAACTGAGTGTTCTAGAGGGGAGAGGTGTGGGGAGATGTGTTAGCCTGGTGATGGGTATTAAAGAGGGCACGTACTAAATAGAGCACTGGGTGTTATATGCAAACAATGAATCATG
>NW_027911547.1:0-232 GCF_054177405.1 Leptonychotes weddellii
CAACGATATGATCAGGTCAGCTGGTGAGGCTGAGCAACTACTGGTTAAGAGTGGAGGCTCTGGGCTTAAACTGAGTTCAAGTCCTGCCTGCACCAGACTGTGGCTTTGGGCAGGTCAGTGTTTAGGATCTTGGAGCCTCAGGGTCCCGATATATCTCTAACAGGAAGACGACAGCAGTACTTACTGTTACTGTGGGGTCATGGGGAAGGTTAACTAGGGTGATGCATACCAA
>NW_027911548.1:0-232 GCF_054177405.1 Leptonychotes weddellii
CAACGATATGATCAGGTCAGCTGGTGAGGCTGGGCAACTACTGGTTAAGAGTGGAGGCTCTGGGCTTAAACTGAGTTCAAGTCCTGCCTGCACCAGACTGTGGCTTTGGGCAGGTCAGTGTTTAGGATCTTGGAGCCTCAGGGTCCCGATATATCTCTAACAGGAAGACGACAGCAGTACTTACTGTTACTGTGGGGTCGTGGGGAAGGTTAACTAGGGTGATGCATACCAA
>NW_027911549.1:0-232 GCF_054177405.1 Leptonychotes weddellii
GCGCGCGTCTCGCGGCCCTAGCCGGCCGGGTCGCTGGTCACGCTGCGCACGACTGCTTTTCTCCCCTGAAGCTTGAAACTTCTATGACGCGCCCAGATAATGCTGTCTCCTGACTTCCACTGAAAACTGAGCAGGCGTATTTCAAAAGCTCCTCGATTTCCCCATTCCTAAAACACAACCGCCTGGCTCCCACGATACTCCCTCAAGTTTCTTCAGTAGAGTCTTCCCAGCA
>NW_027911550.1:0-232 GCF_054177405.1 Leptonychotes weddellii
CCCGAGTGTGATCGCTGGGAAGGCCAAGACCCAAGAGTTCCTGCCAGCTGATGGAAGGCACGCAACTTCTCCCATGCAGTGTGATTTACGGTTTGCAATGCATCTTACGTCCTAACACACATTATTAATTTGATCCTCATGTTTGTGATTTTTCACAGATGACAAAATTGGAGCTCAGGGATTAGCTTACTTATGCCTGATCACACAGTAGAAAGGTGGGGGAGAAATCCAC
>NW_027911551.1:0-232 GCF_054177405.1 Leptonychotes weddellii
CACCCCCCACTCCAACAACACTCAGTTTGTTTACTGTGATTAAGAATTCCTCATATCAGTGAGATCATATGATACATGTCTTTCTCTGTTTGACTTATTTCACTCAACATAATACCCTCCATCTAGAACCTCCTTTTAAAACACCGGGAAACCCTTCCTTTCCCCAGAGGCAAGACCTTCCTTCTCTCTCCTTCTGGTTCTTGCATTTAGACCATGGTGGCCCATTAGACCC
>NW_027911552.1:0-1435 GCF_054177405.1 Leptonychotes weddellii
TGGTGATGGGTATTGAGGAGGGCACATTCTGTATGGAGCACTGGGTGTTATGCACAAACAATGAATCATGGAACACTACATCTAAAACTAATGATGTAATGTATGGGGATTAACATAAGAATAAAAAAAAAAGAGTAAAAAAAAGAAAAAAAAAAGAAATAATAACTTGGCAAATGGTTTTGCAGAAGTCTCCCTTTATCAAGGAAAATGTTTAATCACAGTTGAGGTTGAAATACTCATAAATAAACAATGTTTACTAAAAAAAAATAAAATAAAAATAAATAAATAAAAAATAAAAAAAATGAAAGATTTTAAACCTCCTCTGCATTTTTAGAATAAGAACAAAGTTTCCTTGGTTTTTTCGACAAAGTGACTTTCATGGTATTTAGTATCTGCTTCCTTCTTTTTAATAATAGCATCCATAGTTTAAGTTGCACAATTAGCTATTGGGCCAAACACTACAATTTTTTAGCCCTCCCTCAGCTAATTGTGTTTTTATGGCAGAATTCAGGGTAATGAACTATGAAAAAATGACATGTTTAGCTTTTAGTTGATCCCATTAAAAATCCAAGATTCTTGTCCTTGAAGTTCTCTTTTTTCCACTGCCTGCAAACAGCAATGGGTGGTAAATCCTGAAAGACGTATATTATGGAGGGCATAATTGTCCTGCCAGCCTGGGTCACTAGAGGACCCATTTGTACTGCACCATTTAATGCAAGAGAAATAAACATTTATTTGAGGTCTTGTCTTAGAAGCTACAGAACAGTTTTGTAAATTATTTGCTAATGTTTAGTTAAAATATTTACATTTATAGTCATAAGCAAAAGGTAATCCTTTTTCCTTTTTTAGTATTCTCAGTTGTGCTATTAAAGTTATGGATTGGTTTTCTACTATTGATTGGAGAGATTTGCATACTGGATCTGGACCTTTGAAATAATGTTTAATTATCTCTTCTTTACTAGATAGTTGGAACTCCGTTTGGAAATATCTGTTCCAAATGCTTGTTTTAAAAGATTGATTTTAAATATTTAAATATTTTATTTTCAAATATAGTTAGCCAATTTAAGTGTACTAGTATGTCATATTTTTTATATTTTGCTAAGATATCAGCAGTTTCCTTTTTTTTCTGATTTATCATAATATTTGCTCTCTTTCTTACAGCTTACCCCCTTCACATTTCTAATATATATATTTTTGACCCCTTTCTTTCTTCAAGCTTGTTGATCTATTCATTCAAAGAATCATATTTTTAATTTAGGATTTTTTGTTTCCCATTTCACTAATACCAGATATTTACTTCACATTTCCTTTAAAAAATGTATTTCACATTTTTTCTAATTCTTAAGCAAATAATTAAATTTTAATTTAATCTCACATTTTCTAAACTTTAAGCAAAATAATTTGTTTAGGAATCTATCATGTGATCCCCTAAATA
>NW_027911553.1:0-232 GCF_054177405.1 Leptonychotes weddellii
CTAATTTTAAGTCCTTAGCTTGTTTTAAGTACCTCACTCTTTACACATTTAGTTTTAGATAGTAGGCAAGCATTTGTGGTAGTCAGAATACTTTTATCACTAAATTTTACAAAGCATGTTTCTTTTAAAAGTAAAAGCCATTGGTTTATTGTTGTGATGATGGTTAATAAGTTTGTGGAACAATAATTTTTTTTTTTTTTAAAGATTTTATTTATTCATTTATTTGAGAGAG
>NW_027911554.1:0-232 GCF_054177405.1 Leptonychotes weddellii
CCAAGATGGGAACATCCAGAATGTTCACTTTTCCCGAGAGTTGAAAAATGCCCAGGCATTGAACCTCCAGGTGCTTTATTGGTCTGACTTTGGATTAGATGCCCATTCTTGAATCAGTCACCATGTCCAAGGCAAGCTGGTGATAGAGAAGGGGTAGATGGAATTGAAGCTTAGTGTAGGTATAAATTTCCTATCCTGAGTGGCTTGGCAATTTGAGATACCTTTGGCAGGG
>NW_027911555.1:0-232 GCF_054177405.1 Leptonychotes weddellii
AAAAAAAATAAATAAATAAAAATAAATAAAAATTACTGAAGATCCTAAAGAGCCTTTGTTTATGTGGGTCAATGGATGTTTGTAGTATTTGTAATTAAAACTGGGAAATATTTTAAATATTTATTTATTTACTTGAAAACAACGTGGGTAAACCCACTGCACATTCACATAAATAACATGTTATTCATGAAAAATAACTATATTTTTCCAAGGAAAAATCATTGAGAAGAGT
>NW_027911556.1:0-232 GCF_054177405.1 Leptonychotes weddellii
CCAAGATGGGAACATCCAGAATGTTCACTTTTTCCGAGAGTTGAAAAATGCCCAGGCATTGAACCTCCAGGTGCTTTATTGGTCTGACTTTGGATTAGATGCCCATTCTTGAATCAGTCACCATGTCCAAGGCAAGCTGGTGATAGAGAAGGGGTAGATGGAATTGAAGCTTAGTGTAGGTATAAATTTCCTATCCTGAATGGCTTGGCAATTTGAGATACCTTTGGCAGGG
>NW_027911557.1:0-232 GCF_054177405.1 Leptonychotes weddellii
AATAGACCACATACGGGGTCACAAATCAGGTCACAACCGATACCAAAAGATTGAGATTACTCCCTGCATCTTCTCAGAACCATAATGCTTTAAAACTAGAACTCAATCACAAGAAAAAATTTGGAAGAAATTCAAACACTTGGAAGCTAAAGACCACTCTGCTCAAGAATGTTTGGGTCAATCCAGGAAATCAAAGAAGAACTTAAATAATTCATGGAAACCAGTGAGAACG
>NW_027911558.1:0-232 GCF_054177405.1 Leptonychotes weddellii
CTCCACTAGCCAAGAGAGCATATTCTCAAAAGTCTCCGCTAATGGAGGTTTCAGTGTAGTTCCAAACCATGGTTCGAATCAGTAATAATTAACAGTAATAATCAGTCATGACAGGAATTAACAGTAACAAATTAACAACTTTTCCTCATCACATATGTAGAATGATGAAGCAATAATTAATACAATTTTGGGGACTTTGATTATTAACCAGAAATGAAGTCATTTGGATATA
>NW_027911559.1:0-232 GCF_054177405.1 Leptonychotes weddellii
AAGAAGAAGAAGAAGCTAGCAGGAAGGGAAAGATGAAGGGGGGGAAATCGGAGGGGGAGATGAACCATGAGAGACTATGGACTCTGAGAAACAAACTGAGGGTTCTAGAGGGGAGGGGGTGGGGGGATGGGTTAGCCTGGTGATGGGTATTAAAGAGGGCACGTACTGCATGGAGCACTGGGTGTTATACGCAAACAATGAATCATGGAACACTACATCAAAAACTAATGAT
>NW_027911560.1:0-232 GCF_054177405.1 Leptonychotes weddellii
CAAAATACAAAAGGCACAGAAGTGAATGTTTACTCAGTATAAGAAATCTCAATAAGTTACAAATTGTAAAAAGCTGATAAACTCCACAGGGTCCTAAAGCCCAAAATAATAACAAATTACTTTTATTACTTGTCTGACCTAACTCTATAATATTTTTCCTTACATTTTTTGGCTGAATATATCTTCAGTCACTATTTTTCTGACCATTATTATTATTTTTTTTTTATTCTTA
>NW_027911561.1:0-232 GCF_054177405.1 Leptonychotes weddellii
AACAAAGGTCCAGTGTATCTTTTACATTCTTAACTCTTTCTAAGAAATTGCCTCTTTTTGAAGGTATGGGAAGAAAACTATTAGAGACCATACTTTTGTTGAGAAGTGGCATCTGTGAAGTGAAGGCACTATTTGGCTTTAAAACAATTCTTTCTTAGGAATTTTGTATCCTGTTGATATTGGAGGTATTTCTCATCTTGGAATAAAAAGTGGAGATTTCTGCACTAACTAG
>NW_027911562.1:0-1435 GCF_054177405.1 Leptonychotes weddellii
GTCCTTTTTGTAAAGAAAAATATATATTATTTATACATATAGTAAAATTTATTTGTATTTATATAAATAAATCTGTATAAACTTTATGTATATATTCTAATTTGACAGGTTAATTTAAACTTTATTTACTTATATAAACTTCACACTTTATATATATAAATATACATATATATGTACATATGTATACTAATTGGACAGATGTTTTTAAGATTTTATTTATTCATTTGAGAGAGAGTGAGAGAGCACAAACAGGAGAAGCAGAGGGAGGAAGAGAAGCAGACTCCCTGCTGAGCTGGGAGCCCAATGTGGGGCTCAATCCCAGGACCCTGAGATCATGGCCTGAGAGCCAAAGGCAGGTGTTTAACCATCTGAGCCACCCAGGTGCCCCAATTTGACATAAATTTAGAGTATATTTAATACTGCTAGAACTTCATGGGCAATCAATTGTGGTTGACGTGTCTGACGATCAAAGACAAGTCAGCTGAAAGAAGGCAAGTGGCTGAATAACCACAGTCTGAAAGTTGTATTGCATGTAAAGTTTCAGATTATACCCAGAACATCCATGTACTAGTCTCTAAATAATAAAAGAACTATATTAAGAGAAGTTTTTATCATTATATTTTGGAGAGAATAAGGGTAGGGTATAGTCTAGATCTTTTACTTGGCTGACGGAAATGGTATGGAGGCATATGCTGATTCAGAAATTTAGTGAGATAGTCAATATGCTGAAAACCAAGTAAGATACACAACGTCAACTGCTGGGATGTTTCCATTTTAGATTACGTCATTTTTGTTAATTAAGCATATAACGTTTTTGAATGGGTTATGATCAATAGACAATAATGCTGTGTATGTGTATTTGTGGGTTATAAGTGTGTATAAAACCTGCAAATAGTTTCCATAACTCCTTTTTTGAGTACATTTATCTTATATCATCAGGTCATTGATTTTTTATTTCCTTTTCACTCTTCTAATGTGCTCATAATTCCAAATTACTGTGATAAGGGATACTATTAACATTATTATACCAAAGATGTGTTTCATAATTAGAATTATTTACTGAAAAAGTTACCAATTATAAAAGTATTAGTTGAAAAAATATGAAAATGATTTAAGTTCATGATAGTTAAGCAATTTTTAAAATATTTGTGTTACCAAAAATGTGTTATTGCACATTTAACCATGAAAGAAAGCAAGAGAAGAAAGTATTAGAGAAAAAAATACAAAAGCATCCACAAAACAAGTGATAAAAATACATACATATATATTTAATTATTAATAAATACATAAATAAATACATATACAAATATAATATATATATATGTATGTATATATATTACTTTGAATGTAAATGGGCTAATGGCTCCAGTCAAAAGACATAGTCTGTCAGAATGGATAAAAAAAGAAAAAAAAGAGCCATTTATATGCTGCCTAT
>NW_027911563.1:0-232 GCF_054177405.1 Leptonychotes weddellii
GAAAGCGGGATCTCGAGGGGTTGAGATTCTCATCAATCTCAGGGAGGGTGTTAACCTGTTAGGTGCTCCTTATTTGAGATGTTGTTACACAAGAGTCTTTGAGCCCAGGAAGCTCCTACCTTAATTTTAATTTGGATAATTACTCTGATTTCCAAATGTAATGTAGTTAATGCTTTTTATTTGTTCTTAAATTTTCTAGTTTTTTGATTTTTTTTAATTTTATTTTTTTTAA
>NW_027911564.1:0-232 GCF_054177405.1 Leptonychotes weddellii
GGGCGCGGAGGCCCGCGGCCCGGCCGCTGCTCCGGGGCAAACCAAACACTCGTGCTGACCGTTTCTTGTTTTTGTAGAAAAGAACTTTTGTTGATCTTGTCTGTTTGAAAAGTAACAC
Source organism: Leptonychotes weddellii (assembly GCF_054177405.1). NCBI lineage: Eukaryota > Metazoa > Chordata > Mammalia > Carnivora > Phocidae > Leptonychotes > Leptonychotes weddellii. The sequence continues at coordinate 119 of NW_027911564.1, forward strand.
GTTTATTGTAGTAACTTCAAAGAGTGCAGCCAGACGGGAACAGAAATCACTCGTGACGCGCGCCTCTTGGCGCACCTGCGTCTGTCCTCCGCAGCCCACAGACGTCTGCGGGAA
>NW_027911565.1:0-232 GCF_054177405.1 Leptonychotes weddellii
TAAGTTGGAGAGACAATGATGAGCTATTTCATTCACTTAAACAACTCAATTGAAATTAAAAATATATTAATTCATCTTTTTTGTCTTTCATATCAAAAATCATTTATTCTCCTTGTCGCTATTATAATGCAAGTTTTCTATTCTACCAACTTTGTAAATTATTTGAAAACTGTGTTACAGTAAAATGTTAAAAACTTTTCATCTCTCTTTTTATCTCCCTCTCTTGTTTAAA
>NW_027911566.1:0-232 GCF_054177405.1 Leptonychotes weddellii
AGCCTGAAAGAACCATTTCTGCGAGAGGTCTAACTTTATAGGTATCATGAACAGAAAAATATTTTAGACTTGGATTCCCATACTTGAGATTTTCTGGGTGGAATTATAACATTGATTTCACAAAGATTTTCTTTCTTTTTTTTTTTTTTTTAATTTTATTATGTTATGTTAGTCACCATACAATACATCATTGGTTTTTGATGTGGTGATCCACGATTCATTGTTTTCGTAT
>NW_027911567.1:0-232 GCF_054177405.1 Leptonychotes weddellii
CATTGTATATATATACACCACATCTTCTTTACCCATTCATCTGTCGATGGACATCTTGGTTCTTTCCATAGTTTGGCTATTGTGGACATTGCTGCTATAAACATCCGGGTGCACGTACCCCTTCGGATCCCTACATTTATATCTTTCAGGTAAATACCCAGTAGTGCAATTGCTGGGTTGTACGATAGCTCTATTTTCAACTTTCTGAGGAACCTCCATGCTGTTTTCCAGA
>NW_027911568.1:0-232 GCF_054177405.1 Leptonychotes weddellii
CTGTTTTTATAAAATTTTATTGCAACATAGCCATACCCTTCATTTGTGTATTTTCTATGGCTGTCTTTGTGCTACAACAGCAGAATTGAATAGTTACAACAGAGACTACATAGCTGATAAACGATAAAATACTTGCTATCTTGCCTTTTATGGAAAAAGTTTGCTAATCTCTGGACAAAAAAATATTCAAGGAAACTGATAAAATCTATAGATTTAGAATTACCAAATGAAA
>NW_027911569.1:0-232 GCF_054177405.1 Leptonychotes weddellii
CTGTTTTTATAAAATTTTATTGCAACATAGCCGTACCCTTCATTTGTGTATTTTCTATGGCTGTCTTTGTGCTACAACAGCAGAATTGAATAGTTACAACAGAGACTACATAGCTGATAAACGATAAAATACTTGCTATCTTGCCTTTTATGGAAAAAGTTTGCTAATCTCTGGACAAAAAAATATTCAAGGAAACTGACAAAATCTATAGATTTAGAATTACCAAATGAAA
>NW_027911570.1:0-232 GCF_054177405.1 Leptonychotes weddellii
AGGGGTAGATAGGCAAAACACACACCCAGACATGTGCATGCACACCTGCACTTACACACGCACACAGACCACAAATCACACCCCAGAGTCACAGACACACAAATAGACGTACATGTACACACACACACACACCCAGGTCACTCAGATACACACACACGCCAAATCACACCCCAGAGTCACTCACAGACACACAAATAGACGTACATGTACACACACACACACACACACACAC
>NW_027911571.1:0-232 GCF_054177405.1 Leptonychotes weddellii
GATTAGGCTTTGGCTTAAGGGGATGTTGTGGCTGTTGGCGCTTCTGTCCAGACCGCTAAGTCTTTGTCCATATCAGCAGTAAGGCTGTTTCACCTGGTTATCATTCGTGCGCTCGCTGGCGTGGCACTTCTCATGTCCTTCCAGAACTCTTCCTTTGCATTCACAACTTGTCTGTTTGGGGCAGGCGGCCTGGCTTTCGGCTTATCTAGACTTTCAACACACCTTCCTCTCA
>NW_027911572.1:0-232 GCF_054177405.1 Leptonychotes weddellii
AAGGATCCGGCGCGTGACAGCAGCTCGGCTGATGCGGCGGCGGGGCCCGAGAGGACCGACTCCCATTCCGAAGGCAGCTGTCCTGGGGGGGAAATGCGCCCGCCGCGGAGAAAGCGCGCTGCCGGGCGAGCCGTCGGTGCGGAGAACTGCACGGTTGTCCGGGGAACCCGCGCGGCCGCGCCGGCCTCCAGCGCCCAGCACCCGGGGGGGTGCTCAGCGGCCGCCAGCGCCG
>NW_027911573.1:0-1435 GCF_054177405.1 Leptonychotes weddellii
TTTTTAAGATTTTATTTATTTATTTGACAGAGAGATAGAGAGAGAGCACGAATAGGCAGAGAGGCAGGCAGAGGGAGAGGGAGAAGCAGACTCTCCACTGAGCAGGGAGCCCGACGTGGGGCTCGATCCCAGGATCCTGGGATCATGACCTGAACTGAAGGCAGACGCTTAACCGACTGAACCACCCAGGTGCCCCCAGGCGCTGTGCATTTAGAGCAATCTGACAGAATAATTTTTATGTCTGTTGAAACCACATAAAAATTTGGGTTTGAATTGCGCATGTCTTGGTTTTCAATTTTATGTTTCTCTTCTCATAATTCATTTCTATCGTATTTTACAAAAGCATTGATCTCCATTGGAGGAAGTTCGGAGATTAGCCCTTCATCCCACTTTGAGAGAAGCACTACACCAAATGGGATATCCCATTTGGCACTACTGCCCCACCCCCCACCCCCAGGACGTTTGGGGTCACTCTCTTCTCCTGGGAATATTTAAACAGTTCATTGTGAAACATAACCTTTCTATTCCAGAACATTCTATTCTACCATTTTGGAATTCTCTTCTGACCTCCCATGTGCCAAATTCTGGCCTGACCTCCAGCCCCAGCCAGCTCCCCGTCTCCCCGAACACACACACCTTTCGATCGCTGAGCCCAGACACGGTGTCCACGTACTCCTCCTGGATCATGAAGGCGGCCAGGTTGGCTGTGTAGCTGGCGAGGAAGATGACGGCGAAGAAGGCCCACACCAGCACCATGATTTTGCTGGTGGTTCCCCGGGGGTTCTCCACGGGCACCGAGTTATTGAACACCAGGGCCCAGAGCAGCCAGATGGATTTCCCAATGGTGAAGGTTGAGCCACCAGGCCCTGCAGGGGGCCAGGAGGGGGACATGGACCCCAAATCCCTTCTACTCCATGAGAGAGCAGAAAGAACTACGATTCCCAGCAGCCCCCAATGCCTCTACCCCAGGGGCTGTTGGGAAATGTAGTTCTATCTGTGGTCCGGGTGCTCTGAGGTGATGGAGGAAGGGGACTCACGCTTGCCCGTGGCCAAGCTGCGGTTGTAGCCGACGGGACTGAGGTACTCGAAGATGAAAACGGTGACGGCGACCACAGTGAGGCACATGACGAACATCATCACCCACACGGCAGGGCTGTAGGGCTCTGGGGGCAAGGGGGTAGGGGGTCATGGCTCAGCCAAGCAAAGGACTGCGGGGACCACAGACACGTGACCAAGGTGCAATCGCAGCCTGGGCCTTGTCCTACTCTGTCCCCTTCCCAGGCTCCCCATTGCGGGGACAGCCTCATTGCCCACCCAGACCCCTGGGAGACAGTCTCTCTCAAAGAGAGCCAACTCAACCATTTCTGTGGTTTCAGTCACCAGATATATCCTAAATGTTTCCTGAGCCCCAGACCCGAGTCTCCCCCTGGCAGCT
>NW_027911574.1:0-232 GCF_054177405.1 Leptonychotes weddellii
CCTTGCTTGGTGTTGCCCAGTGCAGGACAAAGCAGCCTGAGAGATGGGAGAGAACCTGCTTCTGCTGGGGTTCCAAGAAGAGTCTCGATCTGAGGACACCCTGACGTGTGTCCTGGGGAGAATGACGCCTTGAAGTTGCAAATGGGTTGTGCAGGAATCACAGCCTCTCATGGAACAGCAAACCTTCCACTTACCCAAAATTCCCATTTGGGGTGGGAGATCCCTTGCTCAC
>NW_027911575.1:0-232 GCF_054177405.1 Leptonychotes weddellii
CCTTGCTTGGTGTTGCCCAGTGCAGGACAAAGTAGCCTGAGAGATGGGAGAGAACCTGCTTCTGCTGGGGTTCCAAGAAGAGTCTCGATCTGAGGACACCCTGACGTGTGTCCTGGGGAGAATGACGCCTTGAAGTTGCAAATGGGTTGTGCAGGAATCACAGCCTCTCATGGAACAGCAAACCTTCCACTTACCCAAAGTTCCCATTTGGGGTGGGAGATCCCTTGCTCAC
>NW_027911576.1:0-232 GCF_054177405.1 Leptonychotes weddellii
CAGTTTCTCAGTCACACTAGCCACATTTCAAATGCTAAATAAGCTCAAGTGGCTGGTGGTGACCTTACTGGACAAAGAAGGCCTAAGATAAGCACAGGAACCAAAAATTCAAACCTAATTGTTAAAAGAACTATAATAAAACAAAACAAATGAGGTATATAATACAGTAGAAAAATTAAGGTATTAAAAATACAAAGCAAGAGAAAATTACAGATTTATCACTATAGATGAC
>NW_027911577.1:0-232 GCF_054177405.1 Leptonychotes weddellii
GAATTAAAGCCATAGCAGGAGAATACAACTCAATGCTATAGACAAACACCAGGGGAATATTTTCTAAACATAAGCTATACATTTAGAAACTGCTTTTCACACCTAGAGCTGAGATGGGAAGCTGAAATTATACAAGTGAAGAACAGTAACAGTAGTAAAGTTTTTTGTTGTTGTTGTTTTTTCCTAATGCATGCTTGGACAGATATATACTCAAATATGAGAAAATGAAGCA
>NW_027911578.1:0-232 GCF_054177405.1 Leptonychotes weddellii
GAATTAAAGCCATAGCAGGAGAATACAACTCAGTGCTATAGACAAACACCAGGGGAATATTTTCTAAACATAAGCTATACATTTAGAAACTGCTTTTCACACCTAGAGCTGAGATGGGAAGCTGAAATTATACAAGTGAAGAACAGTAACAGTAGTAAAGTTTTTTGTTGTTGTTGTTTTTTCCTAATGCATGCTTGGATAGATATATACTCAAATATGAGAAAATGAAGCA
>NW_027911579.1:0-232 GCF_054177405.1 Leptonychotes weddellii
ATAAAAACATCTGTCCATTTATGAGAGCCAGGTGGAGAGGGATACAGAGGGGAACAGGAAAAGGAGTCATTATCACATGGGCTTTGTTTTTCTGTTTCATTTTCTATCATATGCACTTTTTGAAATAGAGTATTCAGCAATAACCTGACCCTCACACTGTCCTTGTATTATCTTGTGTCCTAGTTCTTTTTTTTTTTTTAAAGATTTATTTATTTATTTGAGAGAGTGGGAA
>NW_027911580.1:0-232 GCF_054177405.1 Leptonychotes weddellii
AACAACAACAAAATCTAACTTGATGCTATTTACATGAAACTTACCTAAGGCATAAAAGCAGAGAATGGCTGAGAGTAAAAAGACGGAAAATGAGGAGCGCCTGGGTGGCTCAGTCGGTTAAGTGGCTGCCTTCAGCTCAGGTCATGATCCCAGGGTCCTGGGATCGAGCCCCACATCGGGCTCCCTGCTCAGCGGAGAGCCTGCTTCTCCCTCTCCCTCTGCCTGCTGCTCT
>NW_027911581.1:0-232 GCF_054177405.1 Leptonychotes weddellii
AGAGAGTTGTTGCTCTTCTTTTCTTCGATCTCTTGTTGAGTTTGTAGGTGTTCAGAATGGTTTGATCCCTATCCAGCTGAATTCCTGAGAGGAGACGAAATCCAGGTCTCCTACTCCTCCGCCATCTTGCTCTGCCCCCCTGTATCACATTTTTTTAAATTCATTCATCTGTTGACAGACAATAAGGTGGTTTCTAGGTCTTATCTACTTCGAACAATGCTTCAGTGAACAT
>NW_027911582.1:0-232 GCF_054177405.1 Leptonychotes weddellii
GGAAGTACTGATCTAATCTGACACCCTCCTCGACTCAGGGGTGAAGGGGCAGCAGCTCAGAGAGGGGCAGGAGCGGCCTGTGGTCACACAGCACGTGGCTCCTCCACTCCTTGGTGGCCCGCACTAGGCACACCACTTGGTGGCAGAGCGAGAGGGCAGGGGTGGAGCAAAGCCCGTCAGAGGAGAGTGACTCTGTGCCGTAGCCCAGAGAAGTCAGGGAAGGGCAGAGGGA
>NW_027911583.1:0-232 GCF_054177405.1 Leptonychotes weddellii
GGAAGTACTGATCTAATCTGACACCCTCCTCGTCTCAGGGGTGAAGGGGCAGCAGCTCAGAGAGGGGCAGGAGCGGCCTGTGGTCACACAGCACGTGGCTCCTCCACTCCTTGGTGGCCCGCACTAGGCACACCACTTGGTGGCAGAGCGAGAGGGCAGGGGTGGAGCAAAGCCCGTCAGAGGAGAGTGACTCTGTGCCCTAGCCCAGAGAAGTCAGGGAAGGGCAGAGGGA
>NW_027911584.1:0-1435 GCF_054177405.1 Leptonychotes weddellii
CTCTCTGGAACGCCCTTCCATACACATGGAAATCTGGCTGCTCTCTCACTTTACAAGGTATCTTTTCAAGTATCATTTTCTCTGAATGGCCTTTCTTAATCCGCTATCTAAAATAGGATAGTACTCCTTCCATTACTTTTTCTACCGTTACTATGCGTTATAGTTCTTCACAGAAGTTCTTGATCTTCTGACATATTATGAATGCATTTGTGTATTGCACTTTTCTCTTCTAAAATATAAGCTCCATGGTGGAATGGACTAGGTTTACTCTGTTCACTTCAGTATCCTCAGCACCTTAAATGGTGTCTAGCATGAAGTATACCGCCTCTCAGTAATATTTGTTGAGTGAATGAGTGCATTCATAAGAGAGGTTACAGACCAAGTATATCCATTATAAAAAATAGATCAATAATAAGTGGTTACTGGGGACAAAATACTTTGGAAGCATTCTTGAGTTCTGTGCTTAATTTGTCAAAAAGTAGGATGATATGAATCTATCATATGTCCCTTTAAAATGCTTCTGTCAGAGTAATGTACTGGTCTGAATATGGCTTTGAATCTTCTGTCATCCACCAAAAATTCAAAATTTTATAAATGACTCAGACTGTAGCCCCTGTAATTATTAACTAGTATCTATTCAAGTACCATGAATCTAGCAGAGGTCCTTTGAATCAGATTGCATAGCTTACATGTAAAGGTGAATTAATCATTTTGTGAGATATTTATTCCCCAAAGTATTATAGTATTATACTGTTCCATACTTTTTTAGGATAATAAATAACAATACATCATTTTATTATTTTTCAAGAAGTTTGACTTTTATTAAATGTTAGCAAGAAAAGTTGATATAAAGGACTTAAAAATAAACTTGCATGTTATATGTTGATTAGATTATGTAAAACATAAACAGACTGATATACTACATCATATATCAATTGTTACCTTTCTCAATCCTGTCCTAGCTATAGGTTCCGAAAAATCTTTAACCTTTGCATATAGGCTCAGTATCCTCCAGTGCCTGAATAATCAACCTACATCAGATAACCTAAACCTACCAGTATGGAACTTGAACATGATTTTTCTTCTTGAAGCTTGTATCTTTTCTCTTTATTTTTTTTAATATTTATTTATTTTAGAAATTGAGAAAGAGAAGAATGCACAAGTGGGGGGGGCGTTGTCAGAGGAAGGGGAGAGGGGAAGCACGCTCCTTGCTGAGTAGGACACGGGGCTCCATCTAGGACCTGAGCTGGAACCAAGAATCTGAAGCTTAACCTACTGAGCCACTCAGGCACCCCTCCTCTCTCTTTGATATTCATTGTGTGTTCTGTCCTTTCTAATGGGTTGCAGCTCAGATTTCTCTATGAAAGCATCTATAATCCTGCTCTCAATCTCAAGGCATTGGAACAGGGCTTGACTGCTTAGCTCTTTCCAACCC
>NW_027911585.1:0-232 GCF_054177405.1 Leptonychotes weddellii
AAAGAGAGAAAAAGGAAAAAGAAAAAAAAAAAGAAAAAGAAAAAGATAAAGATAAAAACAACCAAAAACAGAATAAAACAAAAAAAACCCAGAATGTGATCAAATATGATCAGGCTAGTATATAGATCAGTGCCACACAGTAGATTTTGGGTGTATTTTGGTCGTTTAGAAGGAAGTGCCTCCCAAAATTTTAAGGAAAGAAAAACTTATATATGTACAAAAATAAGGGTTG
>NW_027911586.1:0-232 GCF_054177405.1 Leptonychotes weddellii
AAAAGATAAAGTCTGGTATACTGACCTCCAAATGTTGCAATAGCTTCTACTGCCCCATTATAGATTGTAGAACTCTGGGACGGTGCCTTGTAATCCCACAGGATTTGAACATAGTTCAAAACCTGGTTAAAACCTGCTGTGGAGAAGGCCCACCACAGGGACCAGTAGAAAAGTCGCTTTGAGGAGTAGCACTCCTTCAAATCTTGGAACCACTGCACAAAAACACTCAACG
>NW_027911587.1:0-232 GCF_054177405.1 Leptonychotes weddellii
CAAGAGTAAAATAAAACTTCTCAACTCCCCCCGCCCCAGCGAAGCCCTGCAAGTCCTTCCCTAAAGCAGCAGTTCTCAGAGGGTAGCCTCAGGGCCAGCAGCAGAGAGTCCCCTAGGAACTTGCTAGAAAGGCCAGTTCCCAGGTCCTACCCCACACCTACGGAAAGCAGAACCTCTGGGGGTGGAGACCAGCAATCTGCGTTTTAACGAGCCCTCCAGGGGATTCTACCAC
>NW_027911588.1:0-232 GCF_054177405.1 Leptonychotes weddellii
AAACTCATAAAGGGAAAGATGACATCTGTCTTATCTTTAATTTTATTGCAGTGGAAAGAGCAGAATCGAGGGTATGGTAAGTACGAAATAAGCATTTATTGGACCTCTGAATGAATGAATACATGAATATATACGTATTGTTATTAGTTATTATGACATTTCCTCAATATTAGTACACTTGGCTCAAGTACAGAAAACTCATCCTGGATTGTCAGTAAATAGTTAAGTGAAC
>NW_027911589.1:0-232 GCF_054177405.1 Leptonychotes weddellii
AGACAGCCTGTCCTCTCCCTTGTCCCTGCTGTCTTTCATCTGGACTTTCACAGACGTAGGCCACACCAGTTGGGATGGTGCCCCAGTCCAAGGAGGGTATGAAGCAATGGAATGCCAAAATAGCATTTGCCTCAAGCCCCTTTGGGGGAAGCTTTTGGATCTTTAGCTTTCTAGCAGATCCCATGGAGGATTCCTTCCTATGGAGGATCCAGGCTCTCACATGGTTAGCTCT
>NW_027911590.1:0-232 GCF_054177405.1 Leptonychotes weddellii
CCCCCTGCCGAGCAAGGAGCCCGATACGGCGAGTCCCGGGACTCCAGGATCATGACCTGAGCTGAAGGCAGTCGCTTAACCAACTGAGCCACCCAGGCGCCCCTGGAAGAAAAATTCTTTATGAAATTATTGACTACCTGAAAGACGTGTTTTTCTTGAGAATTCCTATCAGTGACAGCTGAATCTTTACCCCCCCCCCAAAAAATCCCTATTTCCTTCCTTTTATGATTTA
>NW_027911591.1:0-232 GCF_054177405.1 Leptonychotes weddellii
CTCTCTCTCTCAAATAAATAAAATCTTTAAAAAAAAAAAAAAAAAAAAGAAGAATCCGTATTTTAGGATATCGTAGGAAGTCGTTTCATTAGTGCTTAGACTTCTTTTTAAAACGTAAACTCTTTAAGATCTCCTTACTGGGCCCTGAATGTATTATTTTTGTGTTATGTTTTGAGGTGAGTGTACATTTTGTGGGTATTTTCTGGCAAATTTTTTTCTTCTGCTGCAGGAC
>NW_027911592.1:0-232 GCF_054177405.1 Leptonychotes weddellii
ACCTGAATACATTATTCCTTAAATTTTATAACTCTAAGAAATAGTATTAGGCCCATTAGCCCCACTGAAAAACAGAGATGTAGTTTAGCCTCATCTAAAAGATCTTATATCAAAATGAAACACAGAGAGTTTTGAACCAAGACCTGTTTACACTGAAGCCTCTGTTTTTTTCTACCCCACCTGTTTTTACTGCTACTTAACGAGGTTCAGGTAAACGTAGACTGTCTATAAA
>NW_027911593.1:0-232 GCF_054177405.1 Leptonychotes weddellii
CTTCTTCCTGTCTTCACATTGTTTTCCCTCCGAGTGTATCTGTGTCCTAATCTCCTCCCTAAGGACACCACTCATTTTGAATTAAGGCCTACCCATAGGAACTCATTTTACCTTTATTACCTCTTTAAAGGCCATGTCTCCAAATACAGTCACATTCTGAGGCAGTGGGGGTTAGAGGTTCAACATATAAATTTTGAGGGAACATGATTCAGCCTATAATAAGTAGCCTCCA
>NW_027911594.1:0-1435 GCF_054177405.1 Leptonychotes weddellii
AAGGCAGTGGCTTAACCAACTGAGCCACCCAGGTGCCCTAAAGGAATCGTTTTAAGCTCCTCCTCCCTTAAAGGATGATGATTGTTTTCGGTTTATTAGATATACTCTTCATCAAGTTAAGTAAAATCTCTAGTATTTCTCGTCTACTTGAGGTTTTAATCATTAATAGGTGGCTAAATGTTATCTTTTTTCTTTTTGTATCTATTAATATCATTTTCTTTAATGTGTTAGTGTGTTGAGTAATGTTTATAAGTTTCCTATTATTAAACCATCTTTGCATTCCAGAATTAAACCTGTATTGGGGTGCCTGGGTGGCTCATTCGGTTGAGCATCTAATTCTTGATTTCAGCTCAGGCCTTGATCTCAGAGTTGTGAGTTCAAGCCCCATGTTGGGCTCCACCCTGGGCATGGAGCCTAGTTTAAAAAGAAAACAAAACAAAACCCACCTGTCTTCATCATTGTATTTTACATATATAAAAACAGTTGGGGGCACCTGGGTGGTCAGTCAGTTAAGCATCTGACTCTTGATCTCAGCTCAGGTCTTAATCTCAGGGTTGTGAGTTCAAGCCCCGTGTGGAACCCAGTTAATAAAATAAATTAAAAATTAAAATTAAAAATAAGTTAAAAACAGTTGGATTCAGTTTGCCAATACTTAGGGGGTTTTGCTTCTCAATTCTTGAATGAAACAGGGCTGTGGTTTTTCTTTCTGATAATGTCCTTGTCTGGGTTCGTATCTCTTATTCTAGCCTCACAGAATGTGTTAGAGAGTATTGCTTCTTTTTCTCCTTTGTGGAAGTTTGACATTTTGGAAAATTCCTTTCCTTGCAAGTTTGGTAGAACTATTTGTTTGGGTCTAGATATTAACTTTGTGTGAAGAACTTTTTAACTCATCAGCAGTAGTCATTTTCTTTATTAGTTATAGGATTACTTATTCTTTCTATTTCTTCTGCATCATAAGAACTTTTTAACTCATCAGCAGTTAGTCATTTTCTTTATTAGTTACAGGATTACTTATTCTTTCTATTTCTTCTGGCATCAGTTTGGATAAGTTTTATTTTTCTAGAAATTTTTCCATTTTGTTTTCAAATATATTGATATGTTAATGATAATATTCTCTTATTTTTTAAAAGTGGCTGATCTGTATTGATTCAAAACATTATTAAAATTTTTTTTTGCTTTATCTCTTCCTGAATCTTAAAAGGGGTTTGTCTGTTTTTGCTGGTTTTTCGTTTTATTTTATTGATTATTGCTTTTTTTTTAAAGATTTTTTTTTTTTTAAAGATTTTATTTATTTGAGAGAGAGAGACACAGCGAGAGAGGGAACACAAGCGGGGGGAGCGGGAGAGGGAGAAGCAGGCTTCCCGCGGAGCAGGGAGCCCGATGTGGGGCTCCATCCCAGGACCCTGGGATCATGACCCGGGCCGAAGGCAGACGC
>NW_027911595.1:0-232 GCF_054177405.1 Leptonychotes weddellii
CAGTGGAGGCAGTTGCTTCTATTTCATGAATTTCCACTGTCCAAACAAAATGCCAGCATTTCAAAAAGTGCTCTTTTAGTCTGAGTTTCTATGACTGGTGCCATTTTCTCCTGAAATTTTAGACTGCAGTTCCCACAGCTGAACCCCGTTTTTTAGTGCTGATTTAACACCATCAACTATCAAAGTGCATGTACTGTCCGTTTCCTTAGGCTTTTTGTTTTCTTTTCCCTCC
>NW_027911596.1:0-232 GCF_054177405.1 Leptonychotes weddellii
AGGGGACTTTAAGAGAGCCATGTTCCCGAGTGAAAGAAAACAAAAGGCCCTCAGATTATCTGTTTGTAAGATCATGGAGTCAAAGACTGTAGATCAGAGATGAGAAGCTCAAAAATGGCCTGGATTATGAATGGATAAAGAAGATGTGGTATATATATACAGTGGAATATTATGCAGCCATCAAAAGGAATGAGATCTTGCCATTTGCAACGACGTGGATGGAACTGGAGGG
>NW_027911597.1:0-232 GCF_054177405.1 Leptonychotes weddellii
GAACACTTCATCTAAAACTAATGATGTAATGTTTGGGGATTAACATAAGAATAAAAAATTAAAAAAAAAAAAAGACAGTATGGTACTGGCACAAAAACAGACACATAGATCAATGGAATAGAATAGAGAACCCAGAAATGGATCTTCAACTCTATGGTCAACTGATCTTTGACAAAGCAGGAAAGAAGATCCAATGGAAAAAAAGAGTCTCTTCAACAGATGGTGTTTGGAA
>NW_027911598.1:0-232 GCF_054177405.1 Leptonychotes weddellii
TCCCAGTAGCCTGTCCCCATGGCCTGGGCTTCCTTGCGGCCTAGTGATCTTGGGGTAATTGAGCTGCCGTTCAGAACTCCAATGCAAGCATTCCGGTGAGCAAAGTGGAAGAAGCCGTGTTGCCTTTTTTTTTTTTTTTTAAAGATTTTATTTATTCATTTGAGACAAAGAGACACAGAGAGAGAGAGAGAGAGAGAGAACATGAGCAGGGAGAAAGGGAGAGGGAGAAGCA
>NW_027911599.1:0-232 GCF_054177405.1 Leptonychotes weddellii
ATCATAAATCGGGCCATCGGAGCTGAGGCCGTTAGTGCTCCTCATGACCTCTGCGGCCGCCCCTGATCGGGAGGGGCTGCATGGCCTGGGCACCGGGGAGACCGAGGCCGCCTGCACGGCCCTCACTGACTGCGGCCCGTCTCGGGGCCCCCGCCCACCTGCCCTGGCTGGCCTCGGATGGCCCGGAGCCCAGCAGACACGCCGGGGCCGAGGGCCGGGCCGGAGTCCTGGC
>NW_027911600.1:0-232 GCF_054177405.1 Leptonychotes weddellii
CACCAGAAATTTTGTTGTTACAAAGATGATTCGTTAATGAGAACCTTGGTGTACTCTTAACTTGCTTTTTGGGCATGTGACTGAACATCTTTTTACTCTTTAAGGGGCATATGAATCTCCTTATTAACTTTGCTTCGATTATTAACCAGTTTTGGTGTGTTCATCCTTATAAGGCTAGGTTTGAGTCATTTATGTCTTTCCCTCCTTCATTGTGGATGGGGCATTTCAAAAC
>NW_027911601.1:0-232 GCF_054177405.1 Leptonychotes weddellii
ATACACACACATGTTAGTATATATAATATACATATATATATGTATATATAAATATGTATATATGATATACATATATATGTATATATATCCCTTAACACAACCCTTCTCACATTGTATTTTAATAGTTTGATGAATTGTCTTTCCTTGACACTAGACTTATCACCCTGGGAAGCCAGGACCAACCATGTTCTCCTTACTCGCCACCGTATTGGTAGCACAGAGTAGAAGCTCA
>NW_027911602.1:0-232 GCF_054177405.1 Leptonychotes weddellii
ATCTCCACAATTAAGACTAGAGGTCAAGAAGATTCAGTTTAAGAAATTTTTGCACATTATAACTTTCAGTACATTACACACATTTACCTTTATGAATTTGATAAAAGGGTTAAGAAAATTCACCAAGTGGGGCGCCTGGGTGGCTCAGTTGGTTAAGCGACTGCCTTCGGCTCAGGTCATGTCCTGGAGTCCCAGGATCCAGTCCCATATCGGGCTCCTTGCTCAGCAGGGG
>NW_027911603.1:0-232 GCF_054177405.1 Leptonychotes weddellii
ATCTCCACAATTAAGACTAGAGGTCAAGAAGAATCAGTTTAAGAAATTTTTGCACATTATAACTTTCAGTACATTACACACATTTACCTTTATGAATTTGATAAAAGGGTTAAGAAAATTCACCAAGTGGGGCGCCTGGGTGGCTCAGTTGGTTAAGCGACTGCCTTCGGCTCAGGTCATGTCCTGGAGTCCCAGGATCGAGTCCCATATCGGGCTCCTTGCTCAGCAGGGG
>NW_027911604.1:0-232 GCF_054177405.1 Leptonychotes weddellii
AGTCAGCCGCTCAACTGACTGAGCTACCCAGGCGCCCCTGTATTTACTTTTAAAAAAGCTTGCTACCCACAACACACATGACCAACAGAAAATACTATGTTTTCCAATTGAATTACAAGGTCCTAAGTATAACATGGCTGCAGAGTTTTTTGGAGATATCACAGCCTCAGGCTAATATAGATCATTTAATGGTAAATAAATTTTTCAAAAAAAAGAGACAACGAAGAGGAGG
>NW_027911605.1:0-1434 GCF_054177405.1 Leptonychotes weddellii
AAAAAAAAACAAGAAAAACAAATAGTAAAAATATTAGAGGGGGGATTACTGAGGAAATATAAAAATATATACTAGAATAAAAAGTGAGAAAAAGAATTTCAAACACCTATATAGTCTAAGAAATAGAAAGATAATGGGATAAGCTAAATATTGAATTTGGCTACAAAAAAAAAAAGGCAGGATCTTCGATTTTGGAGGTGACCTCCCTCAAAATTGTTCTGAGGGTAAATGTTTCTCTTTAATTTTTTAATAAAATCAAACATCAGAATTCTGAAATATTTGGGATTATCTAACTGCCTTAATTTTACAGGGCCCCAGAGAGTTCAAAGGACTTATCCAAGGTGACACAATGAGTTTAAGGACTCAAAGTCAGATTTCCCCCAAAAAAGATTTATTCTTTTCACTACCTGCTGCTGCTTCCCTATTGCCACTGAGTTGATGAGTTTCCTTTTCCAACATTCTTGGATCCCTACTCAGAGTTCAGCTCACCAGTGAAGAGATCATGTTTGCTAAGGAGGCCTTAGATATTGCTGTTTTTTTTAGTATTAGTGGTTACAACAGTTCTCAATTATATGGCAAAAAAAAAAAAAAAGAATGCTAAAAGAGTGTGAAAAAAATACATTAAGCACCAACAGAAATGTTAGGTAATACAGAAAATCAATTAGACGCAGTTGCTACCCTGCTGGGCTTGTAATTTAATTCTAGAAATAATACAGACGTGAAGATACATTCCGCTGGAGATGGTTAGCAACAGGGAGGCTCACCTAATGCGATGCTAGTTAATGATAGGAAACTGAGTCCTGGCACAGCAGAGACTGCAGGATGAAAGACTAGATAGTGCAAGATCAGAGTTTATCTTTCATTAAGAAGTTGAATTCTAAATAGGCATATCAAGGATTGACTTCAAATCTCCATAGAAGAAGAATCTAATTCCAGACTTACGACAGAAGAAGAATCTAATTCCAGACTTATGACTAAAGAAGGATAATTACCTTGAGCTGTTTATTTTATTTTATTTATTTATTTTTTTAAAGATTTTATTTATTTATTTGAGAGAGAGAATGAGAGAGAGCACATGAGAGGGGGGAGGGGCAGAGGGAGAAGCAGACTCCCTGCCGAGCAGGGAGCCCGATGCGGGACTCGATCCCGGGACTCCAGGATCATGACCTGAGCCGAAGGCAGTCGCTTAACCAACTGAGCCACCCAGGCGCCCGAGCTGTTTATTTTAATCTAACTGTTTGGCTAGGGGGTCGCACTTTAGCTCAGTTTTTCCATCACAGACATTCCCACAACTTGACTGATTTCTAACACTTTATTTTTTTTAACGATTTTATTTATTTATGTATTTGAAAGAGAGCAAGCATGCCCGTGAATGGGGAGAGAGGCAGAGGGAGAGAGAGAGAGAGAAGCAGACTTGACGCTGAGTGTGGAGCC
>NW_027911606.1:0-232 GCF_054177405.1 Leptonychotes weddellii
AGTCAGCCGCTCAACTGACTGAGCTACCCAGGTGCCCCTGTATTTACTTTTAAAAAAGCTTGCTACCCACAACACACATGACCAACAGAAAATACTATGTTTTCCAATTGAATTACAAGGTCCTAAGTATAACATGGCTGCAGAGTTTTTTGGAGATATCACAGCCTCAGGCTAATATAGATCATTTAATGGTAAATAAGTTTTTCAAAAAAAAGAGACAACGAAGAGGAGG
>NW_027911607.1:0-232 GCF_054177405.1 Leptonychotes weddellii
TTAGAGAATAAATAGAATATCCATTACCATATTACAAAATGGCATTATCAGATTTGGTTTCCAATTATATTGCTGAATTTCTCAGATACCATGAACTAATAATATTTACTTACTTGAAGTATGTGATGATTATGCCCCGCATTTTAAAATTTGCATATATTGCTGTATATTTGAGTATTCTTAGTATTGATTCTAAGAACAAAAGCTTATGGGACGTTCAGCAAATGACAAA
>NW_027911608.1:0-232 GCF_054177405.1 Leptonychotes weddellii
AAAGCACCACACTCTAGTGGATGACGTATTTCTTCAGTAACATAAACTTAGCAGTTCAGGTCTTACTATATACAAATAGCCGAAATTGAAGAATTAAGTACACGACTGGCAGAAACGGGAGCCAGGGTTAGAGAGGGAGGTTATAGATAAGCAAGGGAAAGGTAGAATGACCCATGTGGAGATGGATCAGAGGTGGAGATGGGGCTTTGATACAGATGGTAACATATGGTAA
>NW_027911609.1:0-232 GCF_054177405.1 Leptonychotes weddellii
TCCTTGGAGGAGGGGAAGGATTACTCCTTGTTGTGATGGCCTTTGACCACTACATTGCCATCTGTCGGCCTTTACACTATTCAACTGTCATGAACCCTAGAGTTTGCTATGCCTTGCTGCTGGCTCTGTGGCTTGGAGGATTTATCCACTCCATTATCCAGGTGGCCCTCATCCTCCGTTTGCCCTTCTGTGGCCCAAACCAACTGGATAACTTCTTCTGTGATGTGCCACA
>NW_027911610.1:0-232 GCF_054177405.1 Leptonychotes weddellii
ACACCAATGCCTGGCCATTCCTTCAGATTACACAGGCTCGAAATTTATCTCTTTAATTCCTCCTTCCCTCTTGATCTACCTGGGAGGTATCTCTCTGGCCATCTGACTTGCATTGCCATCATTAATCCAAGTCCCAATTAAGTAACTTGTGCATCATTACAACAGCCTCTTTCTGCTCTGGTTAGGGGCCAACTTCTGATTGTTCTGATCTGTTTTATACATATTTGTCAGA
>NW_027911611.1:0-232 GCF_054177405.1 Leptonychotes weddellii
ACACCAATGCCTGGCCATTCCTTCAGATTACATAGGCTCGAAATTTATCTCTTTAATTCCTCCTTCCCTCTTGATCTACCTGGGAGGTATCTCTCTGGCCATCTGACTTGCATTGCCATCATTAATCCAAGTCCCAATTAAGTAACTTGTGCATCATTACAACAGCCTCTTTCTGCTCTGGTTAGGGGCCAACTTCTGACTGTTCTGATCTGTTTTATACATATTTGTCAGA
>NW_027911612.1:0-232 GCF_054177405.1 Leptonychotes weddellii
ACAGTCGTTTCTCATTCAGAAGGGAATGATTGTCAGCTGGGAAGGGAACCCTAAGATGCCACCCCAAAAGAGGAGTGTAGGAGTCCAGGACAAACCGTCTCAAAATGGGCCACTTTGGTATGAAGGGTAGCAGAATATGCCACCCCAAAATATGCCTCTTTGGCATAAAGACTGCTTTTTGAGCAGATTATTTTTAAGAAACACCAGACGCAGGAAAAATCTCTAAAATCAG
>NW_027911613.1:0-232 GCF_054177405.1 Leptonychotes weddellii
ACCCTCACTCTGTGCGTCCTTTCCCTCACTGCTTGCATCCTTATGCTCACTCTGGGTGTCCTTACGCTCACTGTGTGCATCCTTACGCTCACTGCGTGCATCCTTACCCTCACTCTGTGAGTCCTCACCCTCACTGAGTGCGTCCTTACCCTCACTCTGTGTGTCCTTACCCTCACTGCGTGCGTCCTTATGCTCACTGTGTGCATCCTTATCCTCACTGCGTGAATCCTTA
>NW_027911614.1:0-232 GCF_054177405.1 Leptonychotes weddellii
AAATGAGAATGTTCTATGGACAGATGTTTATAGATAAGGACATGAGTGAGAGAGAGACAGGAGGCTTCTATTAGAATAATATGCGATTATTATTTCAACAAAAATAAATTAGAATTACTGTTTAGTTTCTGAAACAGTGATGTTTTCTTTCAATGCCCACTTTGCTTCAGAATCACAGCCCAAAATGTCAGATTTCAGGTGTACATAAAGATTTTCATAATTAGGTGATCTT
>NW_027911615.1:0-232 GCF_054177405.1 Leptonychotes weddellii
TGTTCCAATCAGGTGCCCGTTACCTCAACAAAGCGGCCTGTGAGTACGGCTCTGCCTTCGTCAACTTTCCGGGGAGCGAGTTCACGACTAAGGATCAGATTCTTCGTCACACAGGAAGACTGTTTTTTTACCTTTGCATTCGTATCCTGCAAAGCAGCATGGAGCCCAGCTCGATGTGGGGCTCGACCTCACAACCCATCACTGATGATGAAGCCCGAGAAGGGACACAGAA
>NW_027911616.1:0-1434 GCF_054177405.1 Leptonychotes weddellii
AAAAAAAAAAAAAAGAATACTGAAAAGATGGAATCCAGGGGCTGCCTAGGTGGCTCAGTGGGTTAAGCATCCAACTCTTGATTTCAGCTCAGGTCCTGATCTCAGGGTGGTGAGATGAGCCCCAGGTTGGGCTCCAAGCTCAGCAGGGAGTCTGCTTCAGATTCTCTCTCCCTCTCCCTCCGCCCCTCCCCGCCCACCACCGCACTCTCTCTCTCTCTCCCTCTCTATCTCTAAAATTAAAAAAAAAAAAAAAAAAAAGAATACTGAAAAGAAGGAATTCAGTAAAAGGAATTAAGAGAACACTGGAGTAATTTGCCAATGGATTGCTTTGAATGGAAAGCAGTTTGTTGTGTGTTAGAAAATCGATAAAAAAGAATGGGTAATGAGTGGAGCTTCTTCTGTAAAAGGACTAGGCTATAAAAGAAAGAAAAATATAAGGTGATGACTAGAGAGAGGCACAGAACAGAGATGTGTTCTTTGTGTGTATCCACAAGGATGATGTAAGGGAAAGGTTGAAAATACAAGACTGTGGGATAATGGTACTAAGGCAAAAAAAAAAGGACTAGTTTAGATAAAGACTACCAAGTTGGGGTAGTAAACATGAGACTAGCGGGAAGAAGAACTGCTAGATTGACCTACTATTATCTTTATAATTTTGGGAAATTCACTAGTTATTACCTCACTTTTTTTTCCTCTGAGGCAAAACATCTGCAGAAGTGTGGGTCAGCAGGACAAGAAGTTGAAAATAATTGGATAAAGTCCCTGTAACTCTGCCAGTCTCATTTCATGTAAACTTACTTTCATATATTTAAGTTACCTTATTCTACTGTTAAATATGCACAGAATATCCATGATATCTGAACATTTCTTATTTTGGAAATTAGCCCTCTTTTTGTATCTTTATCCCTGAGAAGAAGGAGGCAATGATATAATTCAATTACTGTAATTTTGAATTAGCCATTTAAGATTTTTTTTCCCAATTTCATACACTAGTAGGCTCTATTCTTTAATACCAGTCGGTACTAAATTATATGGTCAACTGAATATATTCAGGAAGCCTAAATTCAACTTTTAATAAAATAGTAATACTCATTTTATAAAAATAGGAGAGTTGACTAATGGATACCAATATTTTCCTTGGTACATATTCTGTAATTGTGAACATATTTATTATGTTTATTCACCTGAAGTATTAAATAACATATTCTTATAAGATCATGTTGATTGATTCCGGAAGAAACAAGAGCACGGCGTGAACATGGGGAAGCAAAAGAAAGCAAGAAAGTATGCCACCATGAAGCGAATGCTTAGTCTCCGAGATCAGAGGCTTAAAGAGAAGGACAGATTAAAACCTAAAAAGAAAGAAAAGAAAGATCCCAGTGCACTCAAGGAAAGAGAAGTCCCCCAACATCCTTCCTGCTTATTCTTCCAATA
>NW_027911617.1:0-232 GCF_054177405.1 Leptonychotes weddellii
AGCTGACCTTATGGGGTTAGGGAAGTTATGGCTTCTAAGTTCTTACTCGGAGGCTAAGTACTGCTCCCCAAAGTGTGGGTGGGAGACGGAGACTGGACGTGGCCTTGGGGTTGGAGACCGTAGCCCTGATGACTCCATTCACCTGGGGTCACATTCAGACCACACAGCCACTCGTCTTTGGCTAAGACAGGTTCATCACCGAAAAACAAGCATGCAAAGTCCACTCCAATAA
>NW_027911618.1:0-232 GCF_054177405.1 Leptonychotes weddellii
AAGACATGTGAAAGAGTAGAGAGAGATATGCATTTCATATCAGAAAGGGAATGCACTACTTTAATATGTAAAGAGTTTCTATAAATCAATAAGAAGGTCAACAGCCAAAATGAACAAACTGTACACAGAAAGGAGGAAATACATGTCTCTTCAACATTTGAAGCAATGCTCAGCCTTACTCATAGCAACGACAATTCACGTGAAAACAAACATGAGTTTTATTCTGCAAAGA
>NW_027911619.1:0-232 GCF_054177405.1 Leptonychotes weddellii
GGCACTGTGCTCCTAAACCTGTGAAGTAGTGTAACTGTTTCTTTGTTTTGCAAATGGAGAAATTCAGGCCGAAAGAAGGCAAAGCCCTTTGTCAGTGCCACAGAACAGCTAAACCGCAAAGTTGGGATTTGAACTCAAACCCGGTTGCCTCCAAAGTCTGTGGAGCTTAAAAACACTGGACTCTCTTACCTCACTGGCCTTGTAGAGCCTCTGCCAACATACACGTGGAGAC
>NW_027911620.1:0-232 GCF_054177405.1 Leptonychotes weddellii
AAGACATGTGAAAGAGTAGAGAGAGATATGCACTTCATATCAGAAAGGGAATGCACTACTTTAATATGTAAAGAGTTTCTATAAATCAATAAGAAGGTCAACAGCCAAAATGAACAAACTGTACACAGAAAGGAGGAAATACATGTCTCTTCAACATTTGAAGCAATGCTCAGCCTTACTCATAGCAACGACAATTCACATGAAAACAAACATGAGTTTTATTCTGCAAAGA
>NW_027911621.1:0-232 GCF_054177405.1 Leptonychotes weddellii
AAGCCGTAGAGGGTGCGGCCCTGGCGCTTGAGCGCGTAGACCACGTCCATGGCCGTGACCGTCTTGCGCTTGGCGTGCTCCGTGTAGGTGACGGCGTCCCGGATCACGTTCTCCAGGAACACCTTGAGCACCCCGCGGGTCTCCTCGTAGATGAGGCCGGAGATGCGCTTGACGCCGCCGCGCCGGGCCAGCCGCCGGATGGCGGGCTTGGTGATGCCCTGGATGTTGTCGC
>NW_027911622.1:0-232 GCF_054177405.1 Leptonychotes weddellii
TATGCACAAACAATGAATCATGGAACACTACATCTAAAACTAATGATGTAATGTATGGGGATTAACATAAGAATAAAAAAATTTAAAAAAAAATAAAAATAAAAATATATGTATAGAAAAAAAATAAAAAAAAAATATATGTATATAGAAGGATGCTCGGGAAATTCTGGCTCCTGAGAGACAAGGAACTTTTCATAAAGAATAAGGATCTTATGAGGGACCTTGAGGAGAA
>NW_027911623.1:0-232 GCF_054177405.1 Leptonychotes weddellii
AATAAATTTTAGAAATTAAAATTCTTTTTTTTAAATTAATTTATTTATTTTAGAGAGAGAGAGAGAGAGTGAGGTAGGAGGGACAGAGGGAGAGGGAGAAAGAATCTTAAGCAGATTCCATACTGAGTGTGGAGCCCTATGCGGGGCTCAATCCCAGGACCCTGAGATCATGACCTGAGCCAAAACCAAGAGTCAGATGCTTAACTGACTGCACCACCAAGGCACCCCTAGA
>NW_027911624.1:0-232 GCF_054177405.1 Leptonychotes weddellii
GATTTCCCCCGCTACATTCTTCCCCTCCCGCTACCTTCTTCTTCTTCTTTTTTTTTTCTTAACATATATTGCATTATTTGTTTCAGAGGTACAGATCTGAGATTCAACAGTCTTGCACAATTCAAGTGCTGTTGCTATATTATCTCCCATTGCTTGCCTAGACCACAGTTTGTCCCCTCTACTGTTAATGGGCATCTAGGCTGTTTGTAGTGCTTGGCTATTGGAGCCGGAA
>NW_027911625.1:0-232 GCF_054177405.1 Leptonychotes weddellii
CCTACTGAATCCCCTCGTCCTATAAGACCCACGTCAAAGGCAGCCTCCGTGGAGTATTCTTTGAGCTGCTCTCTCCCGTGACACTGAAATCCCATAACATTTCTTCCCTTCTGAGCTGTGCTCCCTGTCCTCAGTCTTGCTCTCTCCCACCTATACCCAATGGGGTGGCCAGAGTAACATTTCAAAAATGCAAACCAACCCTGTCCAAATTCTTCACGCACATGCACACACA
>NW_027911626.1:0-232 GCF_054177405.1 Leptonychotes weddellii
CCTACTGAATCCCCTCGTCCTATAAGACCCACATCAAAGGCAGCCTCCGTGGAGTATTCTTTGAGCTGCTCTCTCCCGTGACACTGAAATCCCATAACATTTCTTCCCTTCTGAGCTGTGCTCCCTGTCCTCAGTCTTGCTCTCTCCCACCTATACCCAATGGGGTGGCCAGAGTAACATTTCAAAAATGCAAACCAACTCTGTCCAAATTCTTCACGCACATGCACACACA
>NW_027911627.1:0-1434 GCF_054177405.1 Leptonychotes weddellii
TTAATTTCCTTTTTTTTAAGCCTCTCCTGTTCATTGTCACATTAAATGTTTGTGAAATTGACTGCTCTCACTTCCAGTTCTTCTTACACATCTGCTACTATCTAAACAAAATTTAGTCCCCTCGAGGTCAAGGGCTGTCTTATATTTCTTATATCCCAAGCACTTGGCACGTATTGGGCACATTGGATGAATGGATGGAGGGAGGGATGGAGGGACAGGAAGCGGGAGGAGGATGGATCTCCACATCACCCACCATTTTTCTAAGATGAGTTGGGACAGATAGAGATAGGAAAAGAGTTCCCCAGGAAAGGTGGAGGTGGTGGAGACAGTATTCTACCCTTCCCATATCACCCCTCCTCAGCCCCAGAATTGGAGCTTTAAGATTTTATTTTTATCTATTTATTTGAGAGAGAGAAAGAAAGAGCCGGGGAAGGAGCAGAGGGAGAGGGACAGGCAGACTCTGCACTGAGCTCGGAGTCCAGCACAGGACCTGCTCTCACGACCCTGAGATCATGACCTAAGCCGAAAACAAGAGTCGCTCACACCCAGGCGCCCCTGCAAATGGAGCTCTCAAACAAGCCAGTCTCTTCACATCCAGAGAGTAATACAAGTTATCCACTTGCTACACAGAGAACAAAATTCCCAAGCATCACCGGGAAAGGTTGTTGCACAAGCAGATTCAGAGCCCGCCCGCTGTGGTGCCAAGTCAGGGGGTCTGGAATGGCAGCCCAGGTGATTCTGATGCAGGTGGTTGGTGACCCACATGTTGAGAATGCCCAAAATGGAAATGTTTCCCAAGCAAACTGCCACATTACAGGATGTTCCCATAATCTCCCTCCTATGGATGTGATTAAAAAAAAAAAAAATTAAGTCCCAAACCACATTTATGATAATCACAATCTGGAATTTAAACTCAGGTCACCACACGGAAGCTTTGCGACAGACAAAGAGCTTTGGGCTTCCTGTCAGTGGATCCAGTGAAATCTCATGGCCACTGTTTCTGCTCACTCATCCACAACAATTCCTGCCCCCCACCCCCCAGGCTGTTCAGTGACTCAGGACGTATGTGAAAATGCTGAGAACACTGCAGGGCACGACACACACCTTCAGGATTGCTGACGTCATCCTAAATCAGTCTGAGGAACTTGTTACAAACTGAAGTTTGCAAATATTAGAAGCTTTCATAATAAGGGAGAGAGCTGGGGTTAAACATTAAGGTCTGGCTCAAGATTCAAGAGATGGGCTTGAAAATCATACTGGAAAAAGTCAACACACATTGTTCACTTACTCAAACATTCCCTATCAGGGCATTTTCCTCCCCTACTGGAGAAAATGTTCAGCGTGCCAAGCTTCTGTCACCCGAGTCTGGACGTGACAAGCTTTCCTCTGATCTAGCACACAAACAGCTGCTTATCCTCAGGGAGGAGTTATTTA
>NW_027911628.1:0-232 GCF_054177405.1 Leptonychotes weddellii
AAGGGACTCCCCCGGATTACAGACAAACAAACTTTTTTTTTTTTTTAAAGATTTTATTTATTTATTTGACAGAGAGAGACACAGCGAGAGAGGGAACACAAGCAGGGGGAGTGGGAGAGGGAGAAGCAGGCTCCCCGCAGAGCAGGGAGCCCGATGCGGGACTCGATCCCAGGACCCTGGGATCATGACCTGAGCCGAAAGGCAGTCGCTTAACCAACTGAGCCACCCAGGC
>NW_027911629.1:0-232 GCF_054177405.1 Leptonychotes weddellii
CAAATGGCAAGATTTCAATCTTTTTGATGGCTGCATAATATTCCATTGTATATATGTATACCACTTCTTCTTTATCCATTCATCTGTCAATGAACATCTTGGCTCTTTCCATAGTTTCGTTGTTGTGGACATTGCTGCTATAAACATCGGGGTGCATGTACCCCTTCTGATCTCTACATTTGTATCTTTGGGGTAAATATCCAGTAGTGCAATTGCTGGGTCATATGGTAGC
>NW_027911630.1:0-232 GCF_054177405.1 Leptonychotes weddellii
AAACGGAACTACGTGATCAGTGTCTGCGTAGGAACAGCCCCCGGGGTGGGGCTGAGTCCGGCTGGCAGCTTCCCAGCACTCACAGAACCTGTTCCCGAGCCCCCTTCTAAGCCCCGCCACCCGCTGAGATGCACCCCTTTCTCAGAGTTCTGGGTTCCTGCCCCATGGGGCCCATCTTCCAAGCCTCTTAAGTTTCACTATTTTTAGCTTCTTTCCCTTCTTCCTCCAGCCC
>NW_027911631.1:0-232 GCF_054177405.1 Leptonychotes weddellii
GGCTCCCTGCTCAGCGGGAAGCCTGCTTCTCCCTCTCCCACTCCCCCTGCTTGTGTTCCTTCTCTGGCTGTGTCTCTCTCTGTCAAATAAATAAATAAAATCTTAAAAAAAAAAAAAGAAAAGGCTTGGGTACCTGACTCATTTGTGAAAAATTATTCTCAAGTTTACCAATTCAAATTATTTGCTCCTAGACTTCCTGTTTGGTTCCAAAATGTCTTATATGGTTTTAAGA
>NW_027911632.1:0-232 GCF_054177405.1 Leptonychotes weddellii
GATGTTTTATACATACATGCTATAGTGAAGGTATCCCTGAATAAGATGAAGACAATTTGTATTTTCTCTGATTATAGTGATGTGGCTTTAAAATGATGTGTCCCACTTTCCTTATCAATAAAATGATTGGATTTGCCCAAATCAGAATTCCCCGAAGTGTGCTCTTTGTACTCCCATCTTGGGAGATCCTCTCCAGTGAAAGAAAGGCGTCACTGTCTCGTCAGCTTGGGGA
>NW_027911633.1:0-232 GCF_054177405.1 Leptonychotes weddellii
GATGTTTTATACATACATGCTATAGTGAAGGTGTCCCTGAATAAGATGAAGACAATTTGTATTTTCTCTGATTATAGTGATGTGGCTTTAAAATGATGTGTCCCACTTTCCTTATCAATAAAATGATTGGATTTGCCCAAATCAGAATTCCCCGAAGTGTGCTCTTTGTACTCCCATCTTGGGAGATCCTCTCCAGTGAGAGAAAGGCGTCACTGTCTCGTCAGCTTGGGGA
>NW_027911634.1:0-232 GCF_054177405.1 Leptonychotes weddellii
ATTTTTTTTTAAAGATTTTATTTATTTATTTGACAGATAGAGACATAGAGAGAGAGGGAACACGAGCAGGGGGGAGTGTGAGAGGGAGAAGCAGGCCTCCCGCCGTGCAGGGACCCTAATGCAGGACTCGATCCCAGGACCCTGGGACCATGACCTGAGCCGAAGGCAGATGCTTAACAACTGAGCCACCCAGGCGCCCTAAGCTCTACCTCCTGGAGGGAGCAATATTTAC
>NW_027911635.1:0-232 GCF_054177405.1 Leptonychotes weddellii
CAGAAGACATGAACAGACATTTCTCCAAAGAAGGCATACAGATGGCCAACAGATACATGAAAAGGTGCTCATCATCACTTATCATCAGGGAAATACAAATCAAAACTATAGTGAGATAACACCTCACACCTGTCAGAATGGCTACTATCAAAAACTCAAGAAACAACAAGTGTTGGTGAAGATGTGGAGAAAATGGAACACTCATGCACTGTTGGTGGGAATGCAAACCGGG
>NW_027911636.1:0-232 GCF_054177405.1 Leptonychotes weddellii
AAAATCAATGCACAGAAGTCAGTGGCATTCCTATACACCAACAACAAGACAGAAGAAAGAGAAATTAAGGAGTCGATCCCATTTACAATTGCACCCAAAACCATAAGATACCTAGGAATAAATCTAACCAAAGAGACGTAATGCAGTGTTTTAAGGCTCCATCAAGAAGAATGAAATGAAGTCAAGAATTGAGGCCCTGGTTCAGATTCGTCCTGTAAAATCTGATACCAAA
>NW_027911637.1:0-232 GCF_054177405.1 Leptonychotes weddellii
AAAAATCTTTGAGGAAGAAAAAAAAACACTGTTAAGCTAGAATTTCAAATCCACTGAAACATCCTTTTAAAATGAGGGTAAGATAAAGATATTTTAATTGTTAGGTTTTTTAAAGATTTTATTTATTTGTGAGAGAGAGAGCATGAGCTGAGAGAGGAGCAGAGGGAGAGGGAGAAGCATACTCCCCACTGAGCAGTGAGCCCGATGCAGAGTTCGATCCCAGGACCCCAGG
>NW_027911638.1:0-1434 GCF_054177405.1 Leptonychotes weddellii
GGAATGAGAGTGTGGTTATGAGAACAATGTCTTAGGGAGGGATCAAGAAATGGAGGGTAGAAGGGTCAACTCAAAACATAAGACACTTATGGGACATGCATTTTTTTTCAGCTAGGCAAGTTTTGGATGTGGTAAATAAATGTTTTTATCTGGAGAAGAGCTATGGAGACGATAAAAAGGTGGTTATAACAGATAATACTTTGTTATTCTGCAGACAGAGGAGAGATGGAGAGGGAGAACAGAACAGTGGTGACAGAATTCATCCTCCTTGGTCTAACCCAGTCTCAACACGCTCAACTCCTGGTCTTTGTGCTAGTCTTAGTTTTCTATCTCATCATCCTCCCTGGAAATTTCCTCATCATCCTCACCATCAGATCAGACCCTGGCCTCACAGCCCCCCTCTACTTCTTTCTGGGCAATTTGGCCTTCCTAGATGCATCCTATTCCTTCATTGTGGCTCCCAGGATGCTGGTGGACTTCCTCTCTGAGAAGAAAATAATCTCCTACAGAGGCTGCATCACTCAGCTCTTTTTCTTGCACTTCCTGGGGGCAGGGGAGATGTTTCTTCTTGTTGTGATGGCCTTTGACCGCTACATCGCCATCTGTCGTCCTTTGCACTATTCCACTGTCATGAACCCTAGAGTCTGCTACGCCTTGCTGTTGGCTCTGTGGCTTGGGGGCTTTACTCATTCCATTGTACAAGCAGCCCTTATTCTCCGCTTGCCCTTCTGTGGCCCAAACCAGCTAGATAACTTCTTCTGTGATGTCCCACAGGTCATCAAGCTGGCCTGCACAGACACTTTTGTGGTGGACCTCCTGATGGTCTCCAACAGTGGCCTGCTCACCCTGATGTGCTTCCTGGGACTTCTGGCCTCCTATGCAGTCATCCTCTGCCATGTGAAGGGACATTCCTCTGAAGGGAAGAATAAGGCTCTTTCCACATGTACCACACACATTATCATTGTGTTTCTGATGTTTGGACCTGCCATCTTCATCTATACTCGCCCATTCAGAGCTTTCCCAGCTGACAAAGTGGTTTCTCTCTTTCACACAGTCATCTTTCCTTTGATGAACCCTGTGATTTATACCCTTCGCAACCAGGAAGTGAAAGCTTCCATGAAGAAGTTACTGAATCGTCACATGGTTTGCTGAATGAAATAGAAGAATGAGACAAGCAACAAAGGAGAAAATACAGTTGGAATTAATTAAACCACTTATTCATTAATGCACTGAATCATTCAGTCATTTTAGCAAATACTACATTTATTAAGTATTTGCAATTTTCAGGCACTATTCTAGCTATGTGAATAAGGCAGGTAAGATTCCAGGTCTCTTGGGGTCATATACAGGTAGATAAACACAGATTAAACTATTAAATTGAAAACAACCCATAATATCCAAAAGAGATAGTGCTCTGAAGCAAATAAAAAATAG
>NW_027911639.1:0-232 GCF_054177405.1 Leptonychotes weddellii
ACTGATTTTTGAATGTTGAACCAGTTTGCCTATGTGGAGTAAATTCCTTCACTGTGATGTATAAGTCCTTTTTTTATACATTGTTGGATTTGATTTACTAATATTTTGTTAAGGATTTTTGCATCTATGCATAAGAAATATTCTGCAGTTTTTCTTTCTTTTAGTTCTTTCTCTGCTTTTGGTATGAAGGCAATAATGACCTCATAGAATGAATTGGAGTTGTTCCCTCTGC
>NW_027911640.1:0-232 GCF_054177405.1 Leptonychotes weddellii
CCTACTGAATCCCCTCGTCCTATAAGACCCACATCAAAGGCAGCCTCCGTGGAGTATTCTTTGAGCTGCTCTCTCCCGTGACACTGAAATCCCATAACATTTCTTCCCTTCTGAGCTGTGCTCCCTGTCCTCAGTCTTGCTCTCTCCCACCTATACCCAATGGGGTGGCCAGAGTAACATTTCAAAAATGCAAACCAACCCTGTCCAAATTCTTCACGCACATGCACACACA
>NW_027911641.1:0-232 GCF_054177405.1 Leptonychotes weddellii
CCTACTGAATCCCCTCGTCCTATAAGACCCACGTCAAAGGCAGCCTCCGTGGAGTATTCTTTGAGCTGCTCTCTCCCGTGACACTGAAATCCCATAACATTTCTTCCCTTCTGAGCTGTGCTCCCTGTCCTCAGTCTTGCTCTCTCCCACCTATACCCAATGGGGTGGCCAGAGTAACATTTCAAAAATGCAAACCAACTCTGTCCAAATTCTTCACGCACATGCACACACA
>NW_027911642.1:0-232 GCF_054177405.1 Leptonychotes weddellii
ACCAGTCTTTTACTATTAAACTTAAATGGCCAATTGACACAAACAGTTCTGAGACCGTTCTTCCACCACTGATTAAGACTGGGGTGGCAGGTATTGGGGATAATATTCATTTAGCCTTCTGAGCTTTCTGGGCAGACTTGGTGACCTTGCCAGCTCCAGCTGCTTTCTTGTCCACTGCTTTGATGACACCCACAGCAACCGTCTGTCTCATGTCACGAACAGCAAAACGGCC
>NW_027911643.1:0-232 GCF_054177405.1 Leptonychotes weddellii
AGATTATTTGGGAGGTCTGCAGAAATAAAATGATCTATTTTAAATGGAAGCTGAAAGCTAAAGCTGATTGTGTTGGTAATTTGTCATGTTCTTTCCACTATTGATAATTTCACATTTATGATTTAAAAGACGACTTTGGGGAATTTTTGCATAAGAATATTTGCATGAACAATCTATCTTCACTGTTACAACATTTAGCCATTAGTAATTGAGGACAGATTTTATAAACAAA
>NW_027911644.1:0-232 GCF_054177405.1 Leptonychotes weddellii
GGCAGTAATGTTGTCTTGCCATCACTTGGGTCCAACGCGGGCAGACGCTGGCCTTGGGCCCTCACCGACCGGGCCATCAAACCGAGCCCTGAGCCAGACCTTGCACGCCTCCCACCGTTTCCCTGCCAGAAGAGGGACTTGGGTCTGAGACCCTCCCCAGGGGAGGCTGCCAGGCTGACTGCGGCTCTGGGACCCCCACGTGGACAAAGCCTCCCGAGGCGCCCCCAGGACC
>NW_027911645.1:0-232 GCF_054177405.1 Leptonychotes weddellii
CATAAAATGAGACTAACAGTAGCTCCCCACTCGGGCTGGTTGTTGGGAGGAGTAAAGTAAAAGGAGAGCACATTTTTACAGAGTTGACCCAGGGCCCAGCACACAGCAGGGGTTCATCCCCCCTGAGAACAAGCCCGGTTCTGCGGTGACCAAGGCTGTGCAGACAAGGCCGACCCCTGTGTTGAGGGTGACAGGAGTCGGGCACTGGCTGGTAACAGGGGCTCAGAGCACA
>NW_027911646.1:0-232 GCF_054177405.1 Leptonychotes weddellii
CATAAAATGAGACTAACAGTAGCTCCCCACTCAGGCTGGTTGTTGGGAGGAGTAAAGTAAAAGGAGAGCACATTTTTACAGAGTTGACCCAGGGCCCAGCACACAGCAGGGGTTCATCCCCCCTGAGAACAAGCCCGGTTCTGCGGTGACCAAGGCTGTGCAGACAAGGCCGACCCCTGTGTTGAGGGTGACAGGAGTCAGGCACTGGCTGGTAACAGGGGCTCAGAGCACA
>NW_027911647.1:0-232 GCF_054177405.1 Leptonychotes weddellii
GATGTTTTATACATACATGCTATAGTGAAGGTGTCCCTGAATAAGATGAAGACAATTTGTATTTTCTCTGATTATAGTGATGTGGCTTTAAAATGATGTGTCCCACTTTCCTTATCAATAAAATGATTGGATTTGCCCAAATCAGAATTCCCCGAAGTGTGCTCTTTGTACTCCCATCTTGGGAGATCCTCTCCAGTGAAAGAAAGGCGTCACTGTCTCGTCAGCTTGGGGA
>NW_027911648.1:0-232 GCF_054177405.1 Leptonychotes weddellii
GATGTTTTATACATACATGCTATAGTGAAGGTATCCCTGAATAAGATGAAGACAATTTGTATTTTCTCTGATTATAGTGATGTGGCTTTAAAATGATGTGTCCCACTTTCCTTATCAATAAAATGATTGGATTTGCCCAAATCAGAATTCCCCGAAGTGTGCTCTTTGTACTCCCATCTTGGGAGATCCTCTCCAGTGAGAGAAAGGCGTCACTGTCTCGTCAGCTTGGGGA
>NW_027911649.1:0-12842 GCF_054177405.1 Leptonychotes weddellii
TACTCAGCTATCAGAAAGGATGAATACCCAACTTTTACATCAACATGGATGGGACTGGAGGAGATTATGCTAAGTGAAATAAGTCAAGCAGAGAACGTCAATTAGCATATGGTTTCACTTATTTGTGGAACATAAGGAATAGCATGGAGGACATTAGAAGGAAGGGAAAAATGAAGGGAGGGAAATCGGAGGGGGAGATGAACCATGAGAGACTATGGACTCTGAGAAACAAGCAGGGTTTTAGAGGGGAGGGGGGAGGGGGGATTGATTAGCCTGGTGATGGGTATTAAGGAGGGCACGTACTGCACGGAGCACTGGGTGTTATACGAAAAGAATGGATCATGGATCACCACATCAAAAACCAATGAAGTATTGTACGGTGACTAACATAACATAATAAAATAAAAAAAATAAAAATAAATAAATAGATTGCTCACTGCAAACACAACATTGAGAAATGGACCACTGATGTAATATATATTTGTATATTTATAAAGAATAGTTTAAAAACAAACAAACAAAAAAGAATACTGAGAAAAAATAAAGTAAAGATGGCCAGAAGTGTTCAGGTTAGGGCACCTGATTTTGAATTTGACAATCAAGGAAGGCCCCTTGGGGTTAACTCATCATATATATAATGTGGAAGAAAACATTCCAGGCAGCAGAAATAATGAGTGTCCAGGCCTGAGATAGAAATATAGAAGATGCGTTCCAGGAACTATGAGGTCTGTGTGGCTGGGTAAGAGTAAGCAAGGGCAGAGTCAGAGAGGCCAAGAAAAGACCAACTAGCACAGGGTGCTATGGGCAGGTCAATGTGGCCAGGATGCTTTACTTTGAGTGAAACAGGAAATCAATGAAAAGTTGTAAATGGAGGAATAACATGATTAGATTAATGTTTTGAGAGTCTTACTCTGTACGTTTTATTGAGAATAAATTCAAAGGGGCGAGGCTTTAAGTGGGAAAAGCAATTAGGAGCCTTTGCAATAATTCATAACATGGTAGTATTATCAGAGGTGCTGAGATCTGGAATGTGGACAGAATCTTGGTATATTTCAAAGGTAGAGCTGTGGGTGTCTGGGTGGCTCAGTTGTTAAGCGTCTGCCTTCAGCTCAGGTCATGATTCCAGGGTCCTGGGATAGAGCCCCGCATCAGGCTCCCTGCTCAGCGGGAAGCCTGCTTCCCCCTCTCCCACTCCCCTGCTTGTGTTCCCTCTCTCACTATCTCTCTCTCTCTCAAATAAATAAATATATAAATCTTAAAAAAAAAAAAAGGTAGAGCTGGCAGAATCTGCTGTTGGATGAGGGATGAGTTGTCAGAGAAAGAGAAAAATCAAAATGATTCCAGAGTTTGAATCTCCAGAATTGGCATAATGAAGTTGTTAACATTGATGGTTAAAGCTGCAGGTGTGGGAGAAGAAGGGAGTTGGGTTTTGAACATACCAATGTTGTGATGAATGTTAAATATCCAAAGTTTGATGTCAAGTAAGCAGATGATTCTGCAAATACAGTGTTTCAGGAGAAAGGTCTAAGGTAGAGATATGCATTTGGAATCAGTAAGCACATGAATGGAATTTAATTAAAGCAATGATCCAGCCAGCCCAGGAATGCATTGAGAGTGAGCTGAGAAAGAAAGAAGAGGTCCCAGTCCTAAAACCATTGGATGGAGAAGAGAGGAATACAGCAAAGGAGACCAAGAATGAGTGATGAGTAGGGAGGGAAGGAAATTGTGATGATCAGTGTCTTTGGGAAAGAGAAAGGAGGTTTTCCAGGACAAAGGATTCTCAACAACATTGAATGCTACAGAAAAGTAATTTAAGGTGAACTCTAATGACTACTCACCAGTGTGGAGGTCACTGGGAAGTTTCCTTTGAGTATTGTTATATCACGATGAACAATTGAGTGTAGGAGAGAGGGGTGGGGGAGCAATTGGAGATAGACCATTTTAACAACCACTTCACAGATTTATTTTCTTATAAATGGATCAAGGAAGTGTGCTGGAGTGGAAATGATGTGTAAAGACAACATATGTTAAGTAGGCCTAGCACAGTTCCATGGAAACCCACATTTCTGTCTGTTACTTATGACCTCTAGAGTTTGGGGAAATTGCATAAACTCTGACTCTGAGTCTCCTCATCTATAATGTGGGGATGATAACAGTCACCTTGAGGGTGGTTAAATGGGTTAGCAGCGATGATATATTACATACATGACCCACTCAGGTTAGGGTATCAACACAAGACCACCAGAAGTGGATTTAGAGACAAATAGTAATAAGGGTCATTATAGTAGTATTTGTTATTATTATGATGTTAAAAATAAAACCATATTAATGAAACTTATTATTTTTAAATGTTTATAAAGTCAAGGCACTGAATATTTTACATCCTGCCTTCTTCATTGAGATTTTACACATAAATGTATTTATTAATTATGTGTATAAGTAAAATTTCACATCAATCTCCCTGGGACTTCACAGTATCAATATTGGTTTTCTGTTGTTGTGTAACAAATTACCACAGACTTCACTGCTTAAATCCACATACATTTATTAGGTCATAGTTATACAGACCAGACATTCATGTGGGATCAGCTCATTTCTCTGCTTAGGTTTTCACAAGATCAATATTAAGGTGTTGGCAGGCTGGGCTCCTCTGAAGAGTCTGGGGAGGAATCCACTCCCAAGCTGATTCAGTCTATTGGGATAATGTAGTTATGGCAGTTGTAGGACTGAGATCCCCATTTCCTTGTTGGCTATCAGTTGGAGGTCACTGGCCTTTCTTCTCATGTGGCTCATTCTGTCTTCAAAGACAGCAAGGACACATTAAATTCAAATCTCTCTCACTTCCTGTTCTGCCACCAGCCCAATAGCCAGAGAAACCTTTCTGATTTTAAGGGTTCATGTGATTAGATGAGATCCACCCAAATCATGTTCCTCTTGTCATAAAATATAATCATGAGAGTAGCACCAGGGTCTATAGGTCATGGGGCTCATTTTAGAATTCTGCCTACCAGAGTAACATAACATTGGAAGAAAGTGGTAGATTTCAAATTAACAAAATTTCTCTATGGATTTTGAGAAAAAATAAATGCAGAAGATCTTCCTAAGAGCACCCAAGTGTTCTGAATGTAGGTGAAAGGTATCTAAATAATTATGCTTATGGTTCATCACATCGTCAGTGGTTATGCTTTTATTGGGGTAATAATGAGTCCTGAATTATGCAGAGGTAGCAATGGGATACACAAGGAAGTAATGAGGAATATACTAGTGACCCACAAGGCAAACTATTATTTTTCTTTCTCTAGGAGTTATTTGAGAGAGGAGGATGAGGAATGGTGGGACTATTATACATAATATTGTGCTTCCTATGTTTTTACCAGTCTTCTCTGCCCTTTCACATGTCCCACAAAATTCTTCCCACAGTTGATGTAAAGCTGGACCCTGTCACAGCACACCCTAGCCTCCTCTTGACGGCTGATCTACGCAGTGTGCAGGATGGAGAGCTGTGGAGGGATCTCCCCAACAACCCCGAGCGATTTGACACATGGCCCTGTATCCTGGGTTTGCAGAACTTCTCCTCAGGGAGGCATTACTGGGAAGTCATGGTGGGAGAAAGAGCAGAATGGGGTTTAGGTGTCTGTCAAGAAACAGTGCCACGGAAGGGGGAGACCACACCCTCTCCTGAGAACGGAGTCTGGGCCATGTGGCTGCTGAAAGGGAATGAGTACATGGTCCTTACCTCCCCATCAGTGCCTCTCCTCCACCTGGAACGGCCTCATTGCATTGGGATTTTTTTGGACTATGAAGCAGGTGAAATCTCCTTTTACAATGTAACAAATGGGTCTTACATCTACACATTCAATCAACTGTTCTCTGGTGTTCTTCGACCTTATTTTTTCATCTGTGACACGATTCCTCTTATCTTGCCATCTATGACAGATGTGGAGTCAGAAAATTGGGCATCCAGGGGTCATCTTGACTCTGCTTCTAATGTGAGACACGATCATTCCTAAAATT
Source organism: Leptonychotes weddellii (assembly GCF_054177405.1). Taxonomy (NCBI): domain Eukaryota; kingdom Metazoa; phylum Chordata; class Mammalia; order Carnivora; family Phocidae; genus Leptonychotes; species Leptonychotes weddellii. The sequence goes on from NW_027911649.1 coordinate 4,015, forward strand.
CTGTTCCTGAGAATTTTACACCTAGCAAAGGTTCCTGGGGTGGAATGAGGATGCAAACATGCTAAGCTCCAACAAATGCCCCCATTCAAATCAGCACTTTAATCCTTCTTGCTATGGACATTTTTACATCAGGACAAAACAGAAAATATTAAATATTTACATTTGGAGGAGAATTATAGAGCATATATATTTAATTTTGTAAGTGATGATCTCTATAGCCCATGTGGGGCTTGAACTCACTACCCGAGATCAAGAGTCACATGCTCTTCTGATTGAGCTGGCCAGGCGCCCCTATATATCATAATTTTAGAAATGGAGCAGGCTTCTCAAGTCTTACAAATGGTGCTGCACATTTTCTTGATGAGGCTTTGTCCAAGTCAATGGACCTTTTGTTAAGGATTTCTATACATTCATTATAATTTCTCATTCTTTTTGATCTCCTTTCATTCCAACTCATATTAAGAATAGAAATGACCTTTTTTTTTTTTTTTTTTACAAATGGCAAGTCTTAAATTGGTGGAGAACAGTCCAATATCACTCCAGCATCAGATACATAATTCTGTTTCTCTTCCTCTCTCATTCTGTCTCTCTCTGTCTGCCTCTGTCTCTTTCTTTCTTGCTCCTGACTTATTTTTTGCTTTATACCTATTATTGATAACATTCCATTTCCTTCTAGATTAACATATTCAGAACCATTTCTTTTTACATTCAATTTTCCTATGACTATATTCATTTACTTTCTAAATCCTCTTTATACTGGACTAATTTCTAAGGATTATGAAATCCATTCCTCTGATTCTAATATAACTGATTATGACTCCAGACACATCTAGGACTGCAACTTTTTCCTTTATTTTTAGAGACTTTTTTTTAGAGTAGAAATTACTCAGAATTCTGATTCAACTAGTTCTTTGACTTAGCCATTTGCTAGTGGCAAGACCTCAAACAAATAAACCCTTTGTCTTTAGATCTCACCAATTTAATATGGTTCCTATAAGTGAAATAGTGATATGGACCTACAATGCTATGACAGATATTTAAGATCATGATTGATATGATCGGTTTTAATTAAACTTCTCTACTTAAATACAATATAAAGATGATGATGATGATGATGAACTGATAATGATATTTGACTTATTTTTAAAGTGTACTCTGTAACTTCCTAAAAAAATTCTTAAGTCCTTGAAGGCTAACTTCACTGCTACGTTTCTCTATATCTGTGTCTAATAAATAATTGCCAGACAAATGCTAAAGTGTTTAAATGCTAAATATTTAAGTGCCATACAATTATTAATTAATGGGAAATTTAGTTAACATTACTTTAATAATAATCTGCCAATACTTTAATCCTCCACTTTAACTCTACCTTGAATTTTAACATATTTTTCTCTTCCTGAAACATCTCTTTGACTAAAATCTTTCACTTACTTTCCAATAACATCATTAACATAGTTTTCTTTCTAGAGTTTTTAAACATTTTTCTTTCCAGGCTTTTTACATTTGGAGGACTATCATGAAGTATAATAATTTTAGCAATGGAACAATCTCATAAACTGTATTTCCAGATGGCTCTACATACTTTATTGATGAGTCCTTGTATTAAAGATTTCTGTACATTCATGTGTAATACATTTTTGTTTGATCATAAGCAAACAAGTCCTCTTTCCATCTCTCCTTTTCAAATGGAGGTAATAATAATGTATTCTTGCATGCCTCTTGTTGATATTTTATAGACCACACATACCTGAGGCCTCTTCCATGCATGGTCTGAGTAGAGAAGAGGCTCATGCCCTGGGTTTTCATTCATGCTTCCCCATCATCAGGGGTTAAACAGGAGCTGGCAATGTAGTGAAACACCTACTCATGTCACTGTAAGGCCAGGGATCCATGACAGGAGACCATATGGTGAACATACACTCACAGCAGTAGAGACCCTTCCCCATGGGCATCAGGAGGAACGGAGTCACTGCTCTGAGATCACACCTCCCCAGGGGCTTCTACCCATTCACTTAAGCTTAAGAAGCAGAAGGACACCACGGCACAGCCTCAGGCCTTCCACCCTCTTCAAGGCATGAACAGAGAATGACTAGTCCCTAAAAAAAGTTAACATCCTGGTTTCCACTGTCTCCCTCCCATCCTGTTACCTCACTTTGCATCTTATCATGATTTATGTCAATTATTCAACCAACTTAAATCTTCCTTCATCCCTTGCTTCCCAAGCTGCATGAAGTTTTGTGCATCTGCTATTATGACCCTTTCTCCTTTCCCTCCCTAATTCCTGAAAGGTGTCTTCTGTTCTCCCTGGAATTCCGGTTCATCAACAGCTAACTTCTTTAAATCATCTTTAAAGATCTTTCCTATTCACTGAACTCTCCCTTACTTTCTTCTCTGCCCTTTCTCCTAAAACACACACACACACACACACACACACACACAGAGGCTTCTTCATCTCAGTGGAAGGGAACTGCATCCTTTCAATTGCTCGGGCCAAGAATCTGGTTGACTCCTCTCTTGATTTCTTTAGCTCTCACCCAGCCCATCAGCAAACCTTTGACTTTACCTTCAGAATACACACAGAGTTCAACCAATCCTAACCACTCTGCTGCTATAACTCTGGTCTGAACTTCCATCCTCTTCCACTGGGTTACTACAACAGTTTCTTAACAGTCATCTTGGCTGTACTCCAGCCCCTCCCATGTCCATTATCAGTGCACAGTTGGGCTGATCCTTCAGTTCCCAAGACAATAGTTCCAGTGCAATGACTTTACATTGAACTTAAAATTAAAGCCATAATCTTTACAGCAAGCCTTCAAACCCTGGAGTATCTGAACACCGGTTCCTTACCTGATTCTGATTCTGTCTCTGTCCACATACTGCTGGTTTCATCCTCCTCCTTCTACTCTGGCATCTAGGCTGGGTGTACACCAGACCAGGCATTTCTCACCATGGGACCTTTCTGCCAGCTGTGCCCTCTACCTGCAATTCCCTTTTCCTACATTTCTGCTTTACTCATACCCCCCCCTTTTTTACCATTAAACCTGCTCAAACCCAGCTTCTAGGTCAGAACTCTACAGTCTGAACAACCTCAGTGTCCACCCAGAGCCCACTCTCCCAGTGCTTTTTTTCCAGTATTATACTTAACAGTTTCTAAATGTATTCTATCTTATTTATTGGGTTTGTTTTTGTTTGTTTTGCCTTTTCTTGGTAGAATGCAAGCACTCTGAAGGAAGGGATCTTTGTCTATTGATAACAGTATTTTCTACATATCTCAAGCACCTCAAATACTGGCTTGTACATGGTTATCACTCAATACATATTTGTTGAATAAATAAATGATTGACTTTCAGGGGACAGAATTCAATGGTGGATCTAAAAGTGTTTTGCAAAATACAATATATTATTATTATTATTACTATTACTATTTTTTATAACTATTCAACCACTGACCAATAAATTTTAATGTCAAATACTAAATGAGTAGAATCAATTTTTAGGTATAGAGAAAATTTCAATAGAAGGATCAATTTGAGCTAGTAGTTTCCAAGATGGCAGAGTAATAGGGGGACCCTGAACTTGCCTTGTCCTCCGAATACAACCTTCAACTATTTTGAACAACTAGGAAAAGGATCAGAGGAATATAGTAACAATCTGCACATTTGGACTGAGTGAATTTGGCAGAAGCAAGGTTCAGAACCATGAACTGGGGGACTGGGAAGCTGCAGGGCTGGGAATGGGAGGAAGCAGGTTCAAGGAGCAAAGTCAGGAAGAGGGAGAAATTTGGAAAGAATGCAATGGTTTGTGACCCCACAATAAGCTGTGGTGAGCAGATCCCTGGGTTGTTCAGGGAGAGATTGCTTCCCTACCTGGAGGGCACTTGAGGAGCATATTTGTCCTCTCCAGAAACAAAGGAATAGCCAGGGAGCCAGTGAGGGGAGCACCACAGCGGGGTCAGAGGGGCACGCAGAAGGCAGAAAACCTCTTAATTTTTTGGTGTGAGCTAAAGTAGGCTTGAACCTTTGTGCATGCTCCAGGAAGCCACTTTTCTGGGACTGGCTGAGCACAGAACAGAGACCAGAGTGGATCGCTGCTAACCTGACCACTGCTTTTGCTGTCTGCCACAATAGATTCAAGCTTCTGCAACAGCTTTCCTGGCACAAAGGAGAGTAGGGGACTGAGTAAAGTGTAGATGACTGATACCCTGGCTCCATCTTTTTGCTGAGTATTACAATAAACTCTAGCCTCTACATGTGCACTGTGTGAGGACTTTTTGGGGACTAGCTGATTCTGGGAAAGACCTGAGCCTCCCCACCTGGGGACAGGAGTGGGTGCACACATATTACCAGGCTCTTTAATACTTGGAGTTTTGAATCTCAGCCACTGGCCAGAGACAAAATGCAGGAGATCTGTGGCTCTGGGCATGCTGATGACCTGGGCACAGACAGGTTAGAGCAGGGAATTGATGAGTGCCTCAGCCACAGGCGATTGCCTGCTTTTCTGGGAGGGCCTCCTGAGAAGCAGCTGCCAGGAGTTCAGCCCCCCAGGGACAAAGAGATGGGGTGATGCCATATTCTACCTCCTCCACAACCAACCCTTCCTCCTGTCCACCAGCACAGACTCCAAAGAGAAACACAGTGCCTCTAGTGGACACTGGAATCCCTTACACTAAACCCTGCCCCCTGACCTGGTAGGAACATCTTTCTGAGGGCAAGTCAGCTTGTGAGCCAGCACAGCAGGCCTCTCCGTCAGAAGACAAACACAAACCACAGCCTATACCAAGTCTACTGATAAAAGAAAGCTCCAAAACATCGGCTTCTAGCTTGACCTCACAAACAAATCAAAGCATACTTATGTAAAGGAACAAACACTCCCCACTACAAAAAAGGAGGAACTCTGTAGAGGAAGGGCTAGTGGGAAAGAGCAGCCAAAACACAACAGCAGAGTGTACACAGCATACACCATAATCACTTCCTGAAGACGTTGTTGTTGTTGATAGTATAATTACTGTTTTGGCTGATTTCCCCCCCCCTTTTTTTCTTTCTCTTTCTTTCCTCCTTTCTTTTCAGGACAAAATGACTAGAAGGAGAAATTCACAACAAAAGAAAGAACCAGAAGTAATACTCTCTGCCACAGATTTAATCAATATGGATATAAGTAAGATGTAGGAGGTAGAATTCAGAATACCGATTATAAAGATACTAGCTGGGGTTGTAAAATGCATAAAAGATACTGGAGAATCCCTTGGTGCAGAAATAATAGAACTAAAATATAATCAGGCCAAAATTAAAAATGCTATTATTGAGATGCAGTAAAAAATAGAGGCTCTAACCACTAGGCTAAAGGAGGTAGAAGAGAGAGTCAATGATATAGAAGACTAAATAATGGAAAGTAAGGAAACTGAGAAAAAGAGAAAAACAACTACTGGGTCATGAGGGGAGGCTTCAATAAATCAGTGAAACCATAAAGCACAATAATATTCAAATAACAGGGATCCTAGAAGATGTGGAAAGAGGGGGTGGGGGGACAGAAGCTTTATTTGAACAAATTATGGCCAAGAACTTCCCTAATCTGTGGAAGGAAACAAGCATTCAAGTCCAGGAGGCACAGAGAACCCCCCTCAAAGTCAATAAAAATAGATCAACACCCCAACATATAATAGTGAAGCTTGAAGTTTTCAGAGATAAAGAGAAAATCCTGAAATCAGCTTGAGACAAGAAGTCTCTAACCTACAAGGGTAGAAACATTAGACTGGCAACAGACCTATCCACAGAGACCTGGCAGGTCAGAAAGGACTGGCATGATATATTCAGGGTGCTAAATGAGAAAAACATGTGGCCAGCAATACTTTATCTAGCAAGGCTGTCATTCAGAATGGAAGGAGAAATAAAGAGCTTCAAGGAAAAAAAGAAATTAAAAGAATTTGTGATCACTAAGCCAACTCTGCAAGAACATACAAAGGGCATCCTTCAAGCAAAGAGAGAGCCCAAAACTAACATAGACCAGAAAGAAACAGAGACAATATACAGAAATAGTGACTTTACAGGTAATACAATGGCAATAAATTAATATCTTTCAATAGTTACTCTGAATGTAAATGGGCTAAATGTTCTAATCAAAAGAAAAAGGGAGTCAGATTGGATTAAAAAAATAAAAAGCAAGACCCATTGATATGCTGTCTACAAGAGACTCATTTTACAATCAAAGACACCTCCAGATTAAGATAGGCGGTAGAAAACAATTTATCATGCTAATAGACCTCAAAAGAAAGCTGGGGTAGAAATCCTCATATCAGACAAGTTAGATTTTAAAACAAAGACTGTAATAAGAGATGAAGAGGGAAACTATATCATACTTAAATGGTCTATAAAACAAGAAGATCTAACAATTGTAAATATGTATGCCCCTAACTTGGGAGCAGCCAATTATATAAACTAATTAATAAAAATTAAAGAAACACATTGATAATAATAAATAATAGTAGGGGAATTTAACACCCCAAATCACAGCAATGAACAGATCATCTAAGCAGAATAACAACAAGGAAACAAGGACTTTGAATGACACACTGGGCTAGATGGACTTCACAGATATATACAAAGCATTCCAACCTAAAGCAACAGAATACACATTCTCCTTGAGAGCACATGGAACATTCTTCAGAATAGATCACATCCTGGGTTATAAATCAGGTCTCAACTGGTACCAAAATATTGGGATTTTTCCCTGCATATTTTCAGACTACAGTGCTTTGAACCTTGAACTCAATCACAAGAGGAAATTTGGAAGGAACTCAAATACATGGAAGTTAAAGAACATCTTATTAAGAATGAATGGGTCATGGGGTACCTGGGTGGCTCAGTCAGTTCAGCATCTGCTGTCAGCTCAGGTCATGACCCCATAGTCCTGGGATTGAGCCCTGCATCAGGTTCCCTGCTCAGTGGGGAGTATACTTCTCCCTGTGACCCTCCCCCTGCTCATATTCTCTATCACTCTCTCTATCTCTCTCAAATAAATAAATAAAATTTTAAAAAAGAGAATGAATGGATCAACCAGTAAATGAAAGAGGAATTTAAAAAATTCATGGAAGCCAATGAGAATGAAAACATAATAGTTAAGAACTTTTGGGATGGTGTTGGAGCAAGATGGTGGAGGAGTAGGAGACCTGGGTTTCGTCTGGTCTCAGGAATTCACCTAGATAGGGATCAAACCATTCTGATCACCTACAAACTTAACAGGAGATCGAAGAAAAGAATAGCAACAACTCTCTGAACAGAAAAGCGACCACTTTCTGGAAGGTAGGACATGCGGAGAAATGAAGCCGAGGTGATATTAGGGAGGATAGATGGCGGGGGAGGGGGCCTCCGTCGGTGGCTTCTGGCAAGTGATAGAGCCACGAAGCACAAAATCGGAAATTTTAGAAGTCTGCTCCGCTGAGGGACGTCGTTCCAGTGGCTAAGCGGGGGGTGGAACCCTCGTGGAACAGTGTGGTCTCAGGACCCTAGGGGTCACAGAAAGACTGGAGGTGCCTGAGTGCAGCAGAGGTCCCAGGTATCGGAGCGGGGAAGCCGGCTGCAGAGACGGAGCCAAGGCGTGGGCTCTCAGCTCAGGGTTGCCATAAACCATAATCTGTGGCACAGTCGGGCCACTGCTCCTCCAGCAGGGACCCAAAAAGCAGCAGATCTGGGGAAACTCACCTTCCTCCCCTGGGAGGAGTGGCGCAGGAGCACACCGCAGGGATCTGCTGGGTTTGGAGACTCCACACCAAGTCCAGTGCTGGAGATAGAAATGCTCAGTCACAGGCTGGGTGAGCACGGGGTGAGGCCAGAGACTGGGGAGATGGGAGTGACTGACTGCTTTACTCTGAGCAGGAGTGGGGCCCCTAGTTCTCGGCTCCAATGGGATGGAGATTGGGAGGCTGCCATTTTCACTCTCAGCCTCCAAAGCTGTATGGAAAGCTTGCAGGGAACCAAAGCTACTGAGAGCAAACCCGAGCAGATTACTTAAGGCCCGACCGGGCAAGGGCGGGGCAATTCTGCTTTCGGCAAAGACGTTTGGGAACCACAGCAACAGTCCTCTCCCCCAGAAGATCAGTGAGAACAGCCAGCCAAGACCAAGTTTACTGATCAATGAGAACGGCAGAACTCCAGCGCTAGGGGAATACTGCACATAGAATCCATGGCTTTTTTACCATGATTCTTTAGTCTTTCAAAGTTATTTTTTTTAAATGTCTTTTTTTTTTTGAATTTTTATTTTTCCCTTTTCAACCAACATTTTATCAATCCCCTTTTTAAAAAAACATTTTTATTTTTCATTTTTAGAGTCATATTCTATCTGTTCATAGTAGTTACCCTTATTTTTGGCATATACATATAAGTTGTTCTCTCTTTAAAAATTTGAGAGAGTTTCTTCTAACAGATCAAAATATACACTAAATCTCTACTGTATGGTTCTGTTCTACTCTCCTGCCTGATCAATTCTCCCCCTTTTTTTCTTTATTTTTTAAATCCTCTTCTTTCTTTTTTCAAACAACTTCTTATCAATTCCTTTTATAAAATTTTTTATAATTTTCATCTTTACAGTCATATTCCATCTCCTCATCATATCAACCCTTATTTTTGTACATATATAAGCTTTTCTTTCTTTAAAATTTTGGGAGGCACTTTCCTCTAACAGACCAAAATACACCCAAAATCTAGTGTGTGGCATGGATCTATGCACCAGCCTGATAATATTTGATCATATTCTGTTTTGTTTTGTTTTGTTTTGTTCTGTTTTTGTTTGTTTTATCTTTTTCCTTTTCTTTCTTTCTTTTTTTTTTTTTCTTGTTT
>NW_027911650.1:0-1434 GCF_054177405.1 Leptonychotes weddellii
AGTCTCTCATGGTTCATCTCCCCATCCAATTTCCCCCACCCCTTCATTTTTCCCATCCTTCTCCTAATGTCCTCCATGCTATTCCTTATGCTCCACAAATAAGTGAAACCATATGATAATTGACTTTCTCTGCTTGACTTATTTCCTTTTTTTTTATTTTATTATGTTATGTTAATCACCATACAATACATCATTAGTTTTTGACGTGGTGATCCATGATCCATTGTTTTCATATAACAGCCAGTGTTCCATGCAGTATGTGCCCTCTTTTATACCCATCATTGGGCTAACCAATCCCCCCTCCCTCCTCCCTTATAAAACTCTGTTTGTTTCTCAGAGTCCATAGTCTCCCATGGTTCATCTCTCCCTCCGATTTCTGCCCCCCTTCATTTTTCCCTTCCTTCTCCTGATGTCCTCCATGCTATTCCTTATGTTCCACAAATACGTGAAACCATATGATAATTGACTTTCTCTTCTTGACTTATTTCACTTAGCATAATCTCTTCCAGTCAAATCCATGTTAATGTAAAAGTTGGTATTCATCTTTTCTGATGGCTAATATTCTATCATATATGGACTACATCTTCTTTATCCATTCCTCTGTTGCAGGGCATATCAGCTCTTTCCACAGTTTGGCTATTGTGGACATTGCTGCTCTGAACATTGGGGTGCATATGGCCCTTCTTTTCACTACATCTGTGTCTTTGGGGTAAATACCCAGGAGTGCAATTGCTGGGTCATAGGGTAGCTCTATTTTTAATTTTGTGAGGAACCTCCACATCAACTTATGTAGAAAAAGCATTTGACAAAATACACGATCCTTTCCTGATTAAAACTCTTCAGAGTGTATGGATAGAGGGAACATTCCTCAATATCATAAAAACCATCCACGGAAAGCCCACAGCAAATGTCATTCTCAATGGGGAAAAGTTGAGAGCCCTTCCCTTGAGATCAGGAACATGACAAGGATGCCCACTCTCACCACTATTATTCAACATAGTACTAGAAGTCCTAGCAACAGCAATCAGACAACAGAAAGAAATAAAAAGTATTCTAATTAGTAAAGAAGAAGTCAAACAATCTCTCTTCACACATGACATGATACTTTATGTGGAAAACCCAAAAGACCCCACCCCCAAATTAGTAGAACTCATACAGCAGTTCAGTAATGTGGCAGGATATAAAATCAATGCACAGAAATGAGTTGCTTTCCTATACACTAACAATGTAACTGTAGAAAGAGATATTAGAGAATTGATTCCATTTTCAATAGCACCAAAAACCATAAGATACCTGGGAATAAACCTAACCAAAGAGGTAAAGGATCTATACTCTAGGAACTACAGAACACTCATGAAAGAAATTGAAGACACAAAAACATGGAAAAACACTCCATGCTCCTGGATTGGAAGAATGAACACTGTTAAAATGTCT
>NW_027911651.1:0-232 GCF_054177405.1 Leptonychotes weddellii
CCTGCTTTTTTTTAAATATTTATTTATTTTTTTAAAAGATTTTATTTATTTATTTGCGAGAGAGAGAATGAGAGACAGAGAGCATGAGAGGGAGGAGGGTCAGAGGGAGAAGCAGACTCCCTGCCGAGCAGGGAGCCCGATGCGGGACTCGATCCCGGGACCCCAGGATCATGACCTGAGCCGAAGGCAGTTGCTTAACTAACTGAGCCACCCAGGCGCCCCTATTTATTTA
>NW_027911652.1:0-232 GCF_054177405.1 Leptonychotes weddellii
CAGCAGCTCCAGCACAAGCCTGCCCGGGTCCCTCTCTTTATCTACTGCTTGTGCTCTTCTTAACCAAACACTCATTATTTCCCTTCTCTTTCTCCTCACTAGGATGTAAAATCTTTGAGAGCCCTGTGCGTTTTTATCTTTGTATCCTCAGCATCTAAGTCAGTGCCATGATAAGCCTTTATTGATACCTGGCTGTATTCGTCTCCTCTTCCCTTGGTCCCGCCTTTGCCCA
>NW_027911653.1:0-232 GCF_054177405.1 Leptonychotes weddellii
CAGCAGCTCCAGCACAAGCCTGCCCGGGTCCCCCTCTTTATCTACTGCTTGTGCTCTTCTTAACCAAACACTCATTATTTCCCTTCTCTTTCTCCTCACTAGGATGTAAAATCTTTGAGAGCCCTGTGCGTTTTTATCTTTGTATCCTCAGCATCTAAGTCAGTGCCATGATAAGCCTTTATTGATACCTGGCTGTATTTGTCTCCTCTTCCCTTGGTCCGGCCTTTGCCCA
>NW_027911654.1:0-232 GCF_054177405.1 Leptonychotes weddellii
CAACTTTTCTAAAAAAATATTTTCTTTGATTATAAAATTGGAAATGTGTAGTTTGTTTCTCTCAGCCACTCAAAGATACTATTATAATGTTTTCCTATTTTTTTTTTATTCTTATGTTAATCCCCATACATTACATCATTAGTTTTAGATGAAGTGTTCCATGATTCATTGTTTGTGCATAACACCCAGTGCTCCATGCCGAATGTGCCCTCCTCAATACCCACCACCAGGC
>NW_027911655.1:0-232 GCF_054177405.1 Leptonychotes weddellii
AAAGCACCACACTCTAGTGGATGACGTATTTCGTCAGTAACATAAACTTAGCAGTTCAGGTCTTACTATATACAAATAGCCGAAATTGAAGAATTAAGTACACGACTGGCAGAAACGGGAGCCAGGGTTAGAGAGGGAGGTTATAGATAAGCAAGGGAAAGGTAGAATGACCCATGTGGAGATGGATCAGAGGTGGAGAAGGGGCTTTGATACAGATGGTAACATATGGTAA
>NW_027911656.1:0-232 GCF_054177405.1 Leptonychotes weddellii
AGCATGGGGCTGAGAAAGGCTCTGGAACCTTCCCTCTACACCTGCCCTGCCATCAACATCCTGACACAGCAGCTGCATTTAGGACGGAGTCAGGATTGGGGGCCCAAGAAGGGGTCTCAGGCTGCAGGGATGGGACCCCTCGGTCCCCTGTCTCCCCCACCCCCACACGTGTCGGCTCTCCTCTCAGCAGGGGCAGCACGAGGATGGGCCTGGGCAGCACCCCCTCCTTGGG
>NW_027911657.1:0-232 GCF_054177405.1 Leptonychotes weddellii
TCATTCCTGGTGTTATCATGCATTTTACTTACGTATATGCTACCAACCCTATAGTGCATTGTTACTATTTTGTTTTAAACAATAACCTTTTATACCATTTAATTATAGGAAGCATTGTATTTCAAATATACTCATGTTTTTCCATTTCTCCAACTCATTTGTGTTTCTCTATGTGTGTGTGTATTCAGATTTCTATCTCATGTCCTGCTACTGCCTGGAGAACTTTCTTTAA
>NW_027911658.1:0-232 GCF_054177405.1 Leptonychotes weddellii
TCATTCCTGGTGTTATCATGCATTTTACTTACATATATGCTACCAACCCTATAGTGCATTGTTACTATTTTGTTTTAAACAATAACCTTTTATACCATTTAATTATAGGAAGCATTGTATTTCAAATATACTCATGTTTTTCCATTTCTCCAACTCATTTGTGTTTCTCTATGTGTGTGTGTATTCAGATTTCTATCTCGTGTCCTGCTACTGCCTGGAGAACTTTCTTTAA
>NW_027911659.1:0-232 GCF_054177405.1 Leptonychotes weddellii
AGGCCGACTAAGACAGTAGAGAAAGCTTTTGTAAACACGACTCACACGTTAGGCTTGATCAGAAACATATGTAACAAAGAGTTACCATCACTAATATATAAGGAATGTTTACGGATCCCTACGGAAATAGAAGATAACACCCCAAGGGAAAGCTGAACAAGGGATATAAACAGGCAGCTCAGGAAAGCAGAATATCAAAGAGTGAATAGCCATACCAAAAAAAAAAAAAAAA
>NW_027911660.1:0-232 GCF_054177405.1 Leptonychotes weddellii
CACCAGAAATTTTGTTGTTACAAAGATGATTCGTTAATGAGAACCTTGGTGTACTCTTAACTTGCTTTTTGGGCATGTGACTGAACATCTTTTTACTCTTTAAGGGGCATATGAATCTCCTTATTAACTTTGCTTCGATTATTAACCAGTTTTGGTGTGTTCATCCTTATAAGGCTAGGTTTGAGTCATTTATGTCTTTTCCCTCCTTCATTGTGGATGGGGCATTTCAAAA
>NW_027911661.1:0-1434 GCF_054177405.1 Leptonychotes weddellii
CAAAAACAGGCCACCATAGCTGAGGGTCCTCTGCGGCATGCACGCCTCCCTGCTCCCCAGAGCTCCTGGTTTTATGGTTGAGCACTTTCTCTTCGTTTGCCCCTGATTGACAGGCAACGAGATTTAAAATGCAGAGCCTTCTGACAGCTGCAGTACAAGGCTCAGTGAGAAGATAAAAGCCAATGTTCCGGAATCAGGGCCCCGAAGCCTGGCCACGCCCCGAGCCTGCTCACCACGTCTGCTCCTCGACGGGAGGCAGAAGGGCCCCGCCTGTGGGGTAGATGCGTGCTCTCTGGTGCCTTTAAACAGAGCTGCTGACCACCTGTGCGGGAGAAGTGCAAACATAGACTCAGCCCCTCTCAGGCATCTGTAAAAATGCGACAGACTGTGGGCCACTGAGCCACATGCTGCACGGTCTTTTTAATTCAACAGTAATCTTGTTTCTGTTATGATTTCATCCATTTACACAGGAGCTGGGGCCACAGAGAACCTGGTCCTTCTCAAAACAGACTAGCTCTGAAAGCATTCCACTTACTAGCAACTGACATCTACTCATCATCATCATGGCTTAACTGCTTTAAGTAATCTCAGTCTCCCTTTTATGAGACCAAAAAAAAATTAGATAGACTTTTCTACTTTTAATCAGATCTCACGTATGCATGATCCCTGTGGTATCCAATTCAAGTAAAATGTGTAAGGTCTGGGTGAAAATAAGATGAATTTCAATATTTCTGCATAGCTGACCCCATAGCTGTCCTTTCTCCCCTCCTTGTGAGAATTAAGAAATTACATATGTTAATTTCATACTTTCTGATCAAGTGCTTTGACAGCCCAGCTGGGGACACGGGAGTCTTTATAAATTAATATTTGTTTCAAACAGCCAAAGCAACCTATCCCTTCTTAATTAATTAAATCAGTTTTCCCAAGAAATGCTCTCCAAGTTTGAAAACCTACAGTTGAGTATGAACAGGAATTCATTTATGAACATTCTGCCCAATTAAAAAAAAACTGTATGAAACCAAAGACATTTTTTTTCACAGATTGCCAGAGTGAACTGTCCATTAATTATGGCGTGTTTGCAGTCCTTGTAACTGCGGTATGCAAATGCACTCCAGCACACCCCAGCTGGCCCGCTGGGAAGCCTGGGTTTCATTTCGTGATGACGGGAACAAAGCTCGTGCGTCCCAAAACCACACGTCTTCAGTCTCACCCAACTGAGAGACACCAGCCTGCGTGGAAGACCAAGAGAAAACCAATAATTCACTCTGGGACATGCCGTAGGAAGTGATATATTCCTAGAATCCTTATTATCGCGAGTACTATCTATCACAAATATTTTATTTGTTTTTTTTTTTTTTTTAAGATTTTATTTATTTATTTGAGAGAGAGACAGAGAGCATGAGAGGGAGGAGGGTCAGAGGGAGAAGCAGACTC
>NW_027911662.1:0-232 GCF_054177405.1 Leptonychotes weddellii
ACACCAATGCCTGGCCATTCCTTCAGATTACACAGGCTCGAAATTTATCTCTTTAATTCCTCCTTCCCTCTTGATCTACCTGGGAGGTATCTCTCTGGCCATCTGACTTGCATTGCCATCATTAATCCAAGTCCCAATTAAGTAACTTGTGCATCATTACAACAGCCTCTTTCTGCTCTGGTTAGGGGCCAACTTCTGACTGTTCTGATCTGTTTTATACATATTTGTCAGA
>NW_027911663.1:0-232 GCF_054177405.1 Leptonychotes weddellii
ACACCAATGCCTGGCCATTCCTTCAGATTACATAGGCTCGAAATTTATCTCTTTAATTCCTCCTTCCCTCTTGATCTACCTGGGAGGTATCTCTCTGGCCATCTGACTTGCATTGCCATCATTAATCCAAGTCCCAATTAAGTAACTTGTGCATCATTACAACAGCCTCTTTCTGCTCTGGTTAGGGGCCAACTTCTGATTGTTCTGATCTGTTTTATACATATTTGTCAGA
>NW_027911664.1:0-232 GCF_054177405.1 Leptonychotes weddellii
CTTCTTCCTGTCTTCACATTGTTTTCCCTCCGTGTGTATCTGTGTCCTAATCTCCTCCCTAAGGACACCACTCATTTTGAATTAAGGCCTACCCATAGGAACTCATTTTACCTTTATTACCTCTTTAAAGGCCATGTCTCCAAATACAGTCACATTCTGAGGCAGTGGGGGTTAGAGGTTCAACATATAAATTTTGAGGAAACATGATTCAGCCTATAATAAGTAGCCTCCA
>NW_027911665.1:0-232 GCF_054177405.1 Leptonychotes weddellii
GGGCGCGGAGGCCCGCGGCCCGGCCGCTGCTCTGGGGCAAACCAAACACTCGTGCTGACCGTTTCTTGTTTTTGTAGAAAAGAACTTTTGTTGATCTTGTCTGTTTGAAAAGTAACACGTTTATTGTAGTAACTTCAAAGAGTGCAGCCAGACGGGAACAGAAATCACTCGTGACGCGCGCCTCTTGGCGCACCTGCGTGTGTCCTCCGCAGCCCACAGACGTCTGCGGGAA
>NW_027911666.1:0-232 GCF_054177405.1 Leptonychotes weddellii
TGAACCTAGAATGGCATATTTTATACAAATGTCCTAGAATACATAAAAATCTAATGATAGGTAGCAGTAAAGCAGCATGATACAAACTGAGCACAAATCTTTTAAGTGCTGATTCTCTCTCTCTCTTTTTTTTTTTAAGCTAATAGACCACTGGGAGTAAAATGTCAAATGCTGGAGAAATATCGTTTATAATTTTTTTGTCCTTGCCTGTTCTCATCACCAACAGTTCTCA
>NW_027911667.1:0-232 GCF_054177405.1 Leptonychotes weddellii
CAAATTAGAAATGCCAGAAATGTGAATGCAGAAAGAATTTGTCAGAGTCATTTGAGAGAGGCTAACTAGTAGACTTAAACTAAAAAGGATTTCTCCAACCTCATAAATGATGCTGTCCAAAATTACACATACTATGGATATAACACATTTTTCTTTTTATTGTGATGTGGCTCAGTGTCAATAAAGACTGAACACCAGGAGGGTCCATGGCTGATGCTGGTGCCCCTTTCAG
>NW_027911668.1:0-232 GCF_054177405.1 Leptonychotes weddellii
CCCCCGGGTGTTGCTACCCGCCCAGGCTGTGGAGGAGGAAGCCGAGGCAGGAGAGGTCTGGATCCTGGCGCCCCACCAGCAGGCCGTGGCTCCGACCTCCCGCCCCCCAGCACCGCCCCCAGTGCCAGCTGCTCTGCGGGCCCGGAGCCGCCACCAGCTCCGGGGCAGTGACCTTGGGGCTCCGCCGGGAGCACACCTGGGAACGAGAGGTCACGTCCAACGGCCCCACGGA
>NW_027911669.1:0-232 GCF_054177405.1 Leptonychotes weddellii
ATTTATCCAACCATCCATCTATCCATCCATCCATCTGTCCACCCACCATCCATCCATTCACCCATTCATCATCTATCCAAACATCCATCCATCCATCCATCCATTAGCCCCCATCAACACACCCATCCATCCATCCATTCATCCACCCATTAACTACCTATCCATCCATCATCCATCTATCATCCATCTAGCCACCCATCCATCCATCTACCCATCCACCCATTATCCACTC
>NW_027911670.1:0-232 GCF_054177405.1 Leptonychotes weddellii
AAACTCATAAAGGGAAAGATGACATCTGTCTTATCTTTAATTTTATTGCAGTGGAAAGAGCAGAATCGAGGGTATGGTAAGTACGAAATAAGCATTTATTGGACCTCTGAATGAATGAATACATGAATATATACGTATTGTTATTAGTTATTATGACATTTCCTCAATATTAGTACACTTGGCTCAAGTACAGAAAACTAGTCCTGGATTGTCAGTAAATAGTTAAGTGAAC
>NW_027911671.1:0-232 GCF_054177405.1 Leptonychotes weddellii
ATGGGTCAAAGAAGAAACCATTATGAGAAATTAAAAATACTTAGAACTTAATTCTAATAAACTTTGCATATCAAATCTTATGAGATATCGCACAGGTGATACTTGAAGGAGAATTATCATAAATATTTATTAGGAACAAAGAACAGATGCCTTTGTTAGGAATAATACTTATATGAGAAATAACATTTATATTAGTAAAGAAATGTATTGTCTTAAATGCTTATAGTACCAA
>NW_027911672.1:0-1434 GCF_054177405.1 Leptonychotes weddellii
CCTCCATTCTTCCTCTGTCCCACTTACAGGTACCAGGCTGGAAAATGTCAGCACCCAGGGCCTGATCTGCTGCTCTCCTGTGCCTTTCATTTCAGACCACTGGGCTAGCAGGAACTTTAGAACTCATCTAGCTCAAAGGAGCTGTGGTCTTGAGAGGTGAATTGACCTACCCAAGGTCACACAGCTCATTCTGGGTAGAAGCAGGCTAGACCACAGGGCTCCCATCTCCCTGCCGGGTACTCTTCTTCTTATTCCACTCTGACCTTTGTCCTAATTTCCTTTCAGATGAGAGTCTCATCAAGTCCTAAATATCCTGAGAGAGGTATTGGGTAGGTAGGTTCCCGCAGGGGGTTAGCGGAGCTGGCTGGAGGAGCACAGAAAGAATAGAGGGATCAGCAGGCTGCGTTTACTCTTCCTCCCCAGGGTGTCTACAGACTGCAGCTGGGCCTGTTGAGCATAAGCCATTGGCTTCTGCATGGGGAGCAGGAGCAGAAGGAGCTGATCTCACTTAATGGAAATGTTGGGATGTCAGACAAGGTGAATGTTCCACAAGTAGGGAAAGAGGGGAGCAATAGGACAATCCCCGAGATCCTGATCTCTAGGTCCCTCCACAAGGAAGTCCGCCTTGATTTCTCCTGCATTTGCACTGAGGTTTCTGTTTGCCTGCCCCGGAGTGGCACTGGGGATTTGCGTCTCCTGTATGCCCCCATCTAGAAAGTTCCTGGGATAGGCCATTGGTTGGGAGGCTCGAGTTATTATTTCATGGCTGCATGTGTCCTTGTATGTGAAGCAAGGATGCGGTACACCTTGAGACAGGATCTGTGCTCAAAGGACGGTGCTCAGGAGCGTTGGACCCGCTGACTGCCCCACAAAGTGGACGAGCAGGCTCTTGGGGGGGGTGCCGGGGGACTTCGCTGCTGCCTCTGACATGTAACAGTGGGGGCCGCAGTGTATGCCCCCCACAGCCGGTGTTTGCAGGCGCACACAGGGCTGATGGAGGAGCCTGGCCACTGCTGTTTCCCATGGCAACAGCTCAGCTCCGCGTGAAAGCAGATAAGTGTGGGCTCCGGCTGGCGACACACACTCACAGGCTGTGTGGCGCTTGGCTTGGACCGGGGTGCCTCATCACCAGCCCCGTTTCCTGCCTTGCTCCCTCCCACCCAGCCCCCCCAAAATTGCTTTAACCCATGGAAGCGAGATGGGGCCTCCTCTGTGTTACTGCCCTGTGCAGTGGTTCTGTGCAGAACCAGCTGTGGTTTCCCCCCCCCAGGCTGTGGTGCAAACTGTAGTTTAGCAATAAAGGCAGCAAAGTGGTAATTAGTCTTGGAATATTACTGTGGGTAAAAGCAAGAAGCAGGTACTCTGTCCTGGGGAGACAAGGATGTTGAGTCAGATAATAAACGTTATCGATAATGGAGGCAAAACAAAGAGAAA
>NW_027911673.1:0-232 GCF_054177405.1 Leptonychotes weddellii
CAGTGGAGGCAGTTGCTTCTATTTCATGAATTTCCACTGTCCAAACAAAATGCCAGCATTTCAAAAAGTGCTCTTTTAGTCTGAGTTTCTATGACTGGTGCCATTTTCTCCTGAAATTTTAGACTGCAGTTCCCACAGCTGAACCCCGTTTTTTAGTGCTGATTTAACACCATCAACTATCAAAGTGCATGTACTGTCCTTTTCCTTAGGCTTTTTGTTTTCTTTTCCCTCC
>NW_027911674.1:0-232 GCF_054177405.1 Leptonychotes weddellii
CAAGAGTAAAATAAAACTTCTCAACTCCCCCCGCCCCAGCGAAGCCCTGCAAGTCCTTCCCTAAAGCAGCAGTTCTCAGAGGGTAGCCTCAGGGCCAGCAGCAGAGAGTCCCCTAGGAACTTGCTAGAAAGGCCAGTTCCCAGGTCCTACCCCACACCTACGGAAAGCAGAACCTCTGGGGGTGGAGACCAGCAATCTGTGTTTTAACGAGCCCTCCAGGGGATTCTACCAC
>NW_027911675.1:0-232 GCF_054177405.1 Leptonychotes weddellii
CTCTCTCTCTCAAATAAATAAAATCTTTAAAAAAAAAAAAAAAAAAAAGAAGAATCCGTATTTTAGGATATCGTAGGAAGTCGTTTCATTAGTGCTTAGACTTCTTTTTAAAACGTAAACTCTTTAAGATCTCCTTACTGGGCCCTGAATGTATTATTTTTGTGTTATGTTTTGAGGTGAGTGTACATTTTGTGGGTATCTTCTGGCAAATTTTTTTCTTCTGCTGCAGGAC
>NW_027911676.1:0-232 GCF_054177405.1 Leptonychotes weddellii
AGTCCTGCCCACATTGTCCACTCCTGCCAGTCACTCCCCAGGGCCTCTGACCCTTTCTATGTGGCTTCAGCTCAGGGGACCTCAAATGGCCATACACCTTGACCTGTGGAATCTAGGTCATAGGTCAGCACCTTGCCCTCATGGGCCCTAACATGGCCAGTGGGTCTGTCCCTGGGAGGTGCTCCTGCTTCCCTGTTCTCTGAGAGCTGAGGACCTGTCCCCTCCTGGAGGG
>NW_027911677.1:0-232 GCF_054177405.1 Leptonychotes weddellii
AGACAGCCTGTCCTCTCCCTTGTCCCTGCTGTCTTTCATCTGGACTTTCACAGACGTAGGCCACACCAGTTGGGATGGTGCCCCAGTCCAAGGAGGGTATGAAGCAATGGAATGCCAAAATAGCATTTGCCTCAAGCCCCTTTGGGGGAAGCTTTTGGATCTTTAGCTTTCTAGCAGATCCCATGGAGGATTCCTTCCTGTGGAGGATCCAGGCTCTCACATGGTTAGCTCT
>NW_027911678.1:0-232 GCF_054177405.1 Leptonychotes weddellii
ACCTGAATACATTATTCCTTAAATTTTATAACCCTAAGAAATAGTATTAGGCCCATTAGCCCCACTGAAAAACAGAGATGTAGTTTAGCCTCATCTAAAAGATCTTATATCAAAATGAAACACAGAGAGTTTTGAACCAAGACCTGTTTACACTGAAGCCTCTGTTTTTTTCTACCCCACCTGTTTTTACTGCTACTTAACGAGGTTCAGGTAAACGTAGACTGTCTATAAA
>NW_027911679.1:0-232 GCF_054177405.1 Leptonychotes weddellii
AAAGTGGTCGCTTTTCTGATGAGAGAGTTGTTGCTCTTCTTTTCTTCGATCTCCTTTTGGGTTTGTAGGTGTTCAGAATGGTTTGATCCCTATCCAGCTGAATTCCTGAGAGGAGACGAAATCCAGGTCTCCTACTCCTCTGCCATCTTGCTCCGCCCCCCTCATCATGTGTGGAATTTAAGAAACAAAACAAGGGGCACCTGGGTGGTTCATTTGGCTAAGCCTCTGACTT
>NW_027911680.1:0-232 GCF_054177405.1 Leptonychotes weddellii
CTGGAGAACCAGAAGCAAGCTTCAAACCTTCCCACTAAGATCCACAACAAATTGTGAATCCTGAGCCAAAAGGATTCTAATGATGGCTAGAAACCAAGAAGGCCAGATGCATTTTTTCTGGTCTTGTAATGAAGAGACAAATGATACATCCGTCCAGGGTATGATTTCATGAACTAGCGGAATACTTGGCCTTCAGTAAGTAAGAGGTCACAAAAGCCAGAAGCAGAGAAAC
>NW_027911681.1:0-232 GCF_054177405.1 Leptonychotes weddellii
CCCCCCCCCCCCCCCCCCCGCCGAATATCTGGATCAGGAGTAGCCAGGTGACCACAGAAGTCGGGAGCCAGGCCTGGGGCACCAAAATGGTAGAGTGGCATAGAGCATCATAGAGCTTAACTGGAAAGGCCGGTAAAGGAGAGGCGGGGAAGGAGATAGCAATACTGACTAGAAGGATATTAAGCAGATCAAGCAAAGAGTTCAAAATGAAAGATTCTGAAAGTTGTGAGAA
>NW_027911682.1:0-232 GCF_054177405.1 Leptonychotes weddellii
GACAATTTAGCAGTCTTAAGTAAGTATATTTTCTTTTTTTTTAAAGATTTTATTTATTTATTTGACAGAGAGAGACATAGCGAGAGAGGGAACACAAGCAAGGGGAGTGGGAGAGGGAGAAGCAGGCTTCCCGCGGAGCAGGGAGCCTGATGCAGGGCTCTATCCCAGGATCCTGGGATCATGACCTGAGCTGAAGGCAAACGCTTAACAACTGAGCCACCCAGGTGCCCCA
>NW_027911683.1:0-1434 GCF_054177405.1 Leptonychotes weddellii
TACCCCTTCAGATCCCTACATTTGTATCTTTGGGGTAAATACCCAGTAGTAATTGCACCTTTTTTAAAAAAAACTTTTTAATCGCAGAAAATTTAAAACTACAGATAACTTGCATTTGCGGCTCCATGTTATATTTCTATTAGACAGCACTAAACTAGAACCTTCTTTTTATTGGTCTCCCACATCATTCTTGTCACATGGGTTTCTTAATGAAATATTGAAAATTAAATGCCAAAATTGCAGGAAGCTGCACACTGCATGATCCTACGGATCTGGTGTCTTTATGATATAATTGATCTGTAGCAAACACGTCAGCCAGGGTCTCCCTGTGTGACCCGCAAACCTGTGATGCCTGTCACCCGTGGGGCTCTTGGTACCCCAGTCATGATCACTGGCTTATGTGGAACTCTGTCGCCTGCATCTCGTAGGGCTCTCTAGGGAAGATGTATCTCACCCAAGGTATATTTGTAAGTAAAAATTACTGAGCACAGGAGGAAACAAGCTGGCGTGAAACAGAAGCAATAAACTGGAGGATTTACCATCAGTGTGCCATCCAGCGGGGGGTAGGGCTCTCTGAAAAGGCTTGACATTTGCTGAAATTGTTCAAAGAGATGAAGCAACCTAACTCCGAAGACACTCACTTGGAAAATGACTCCATAAAGCCTTGAAATGAACGATGTAGCAATTGAAGTTGGAAAACACAACAGACAAGTGAAATTAGAATAGATACAACTGAAGAAAGAGTGAATTGTTGGATATTCTTTGTGGGTTGTTTCCCTTCTTGTTAAATAGCATCCCTCATCTCTACTGATACTTTTTGCCATCAATTCTAGTTTGCCTGAAATTGCATTTACTCCAATCTTAAAAGCTTCATTGAATAACATGCAGAGAAGTGCATAAACCAGTTAATGTTCCATTTTATGAGTTACCACAAGGCACTTGGTATCCATCACCCACACGGCGGAGATTAATAGCACCTCAAGGTTCCCTCCTGATTCTCCCATTCACCACCTTTTCTTCGTCCAAGGAAACTACTCACCTTCTGACAACATAGGTTACTTCTGCAGGGTTTTGAACGGTAGGAGGGGCCGCAGTTCAAATTCTTGTGTCTGGCTTCTTTCAACTCTGAGATTCCTCTGATGCGGTGTAAGAACTTTGTTTTTATGCTGTAGAGAATTCCAGTATTACGAGTTGACCACAATGTATTCATCCACTCTAGTCGTGACAAACATTTTGGTTGTTTCCAAAAGGGAGAAATGTGCTGTGATGAATAATGCTTCTGCTATGGTCTAATTGTTTGGGTCCCCCCAGAATAATATGTTGGAAACTTAATGCCCAAGTGATGGTATTAGGAGGTAGGGCCTTTGGGAGGTGATTGGGTTGTGAGAACGGAGCACAAATGAATGAGATTCATGCCCTTCTAAAAGAGGTCCC
>NW_027911684.1:0-232 GCF_054177405.1 Leptonychotes weddellii
CTCTCTCTCAAATAAATAAAAATAAAATCTTTTAAAAAAAAGAGAGAAAAGCTTTTTAAAAACTTGTATTATGGAGAATTTAAACATAGCAAAATACTGAGAACTGGATAAGGAACCTCTGGTGTAACCCATCACTCAGCTCACACAAGCGCTCCTGGCCTGCCTTGTTCCATCCACACCTGCGCCCACCACCCCCCCCCGGACTATGGTTTTTTTTCCCTCCTTTATTCTC
>NW_027911685.1:0-232 GCF_054177405.1 Leptonychotes weddellii
AAGGTGGAGGTAATAATAGTGCTTCATGAACCATGGTAAAGATTAAAAAGCAGTAATGCATGTACACTGGTTAGCAAATTGCCTGTTTGACAAGAGCAAGCTGCTCATGTTGCTGATGTGTTTGTTGTTATGTATCTGAGGCAAGAGTGATGATACTTCATGTCACATGCTTCTTTGGAAAAGGAGATGGTTTCGATGATGTCAGCATCTCCCTTAGCTGTCATTCTGATAT
>NW_027911686.1:0-232 GCF_054177405.1 Leptonychotes weddellii
AAGGTGGAGGTAATAATAGTGCTTCATGAACCGTGGTAAAGATTAAAAAGCAGTAATGCATGTACACTGGTTAGCAAATTGCCTGTTTGACAAGAGCAAGCTGCTCATGTTGCTGATGTGTTTGTTGTTATGTATCTGAGGCAAGAGTGATGATACTTCATGTCACATGCTTCTTTGGAAAAGGAGATGGTTTCGATGACGTCAGCATCTCCCTTAGCTGTCATTCTGATAT
>NW_027911687.1:0-232 GCF_054177405.1 Leptonychotes weddellii
CTAAGCCTGTGGACTGCGCCCCGCCCCTGAGGAGTCCCGCCCCCATGCCCCTGGCCCCGCCCCCCACCCCGAACCCCAGGCCGGGTGCCGTCTCTCCGCGCGCAGGGCGGGGAGCTTCCGGGCTCCAGGCGCGGCGCCTTCTGGGAGTTGTAGTTCTGGGGAGAGGCGCGGGGCCCCGCGTTGTCCCGCCGCGCACGCGCAGTCCGCACCAGCCTGGCGCTCAGGCCCACCC
>NW_027911688.1:0-232 GCF_054177405.1 Leptonychotes weddellii
AAAAAAAAAAGTAGGGAGTTTCCTTTAATTCACTGTGTGTGTGTGTGTGGTATGAGTTATCTGGTGTTGATCCAACGAAAATGAAATGACCCTGGGAAAAATACTCAATTTGGCCAGGATCCATACAGCAGCATATTCTAGTAAAGGAACCAAGTGCCGATTTGTGGAACAGGGAGATGGCCCACGCCATCTGACAAACACAACTCGAAAATGTTGATGGTCATTTACAGAC
>NW_027911689.1:0-232 GCF_054177405.1 Leptonychotes weddellii
AAAAAAAAAAAGAATTCTGGATTTTAGAGGCTAAAAAAAAAAAAAATCCCAATGTTTACTTAGATCATAAGGTGACCAACTCTTCCTGGTTTTCCTAGGATTGTCTCACTTTTAAAAAACTAAAAGTCCAGTATCTCTGGAACCTCCTCGGTCCAGCCAAACCAGGACTCTGGTCAACCTACTAGATACATTGAGGCCCAGGATAAAGTCTACATGTCCAAGCCTCCCATGC
>NW_027911690.1:0-232 GCF_054177405.1 Leptonychotes weddellii
GAAGTGCTCCCAATCCTCGCCTCCAGGTCGGGGCATGGGGCACGTCTCTGCCCTTCCTGCTTCTAAAACTGCCAGCTGTCCCCAGTTCGCATGCACAGACCGGCCGCTCTAGGTTTCAGTCTGGGGGGCTGCCCTAAAGTCCTTTCTCTACCACTACCGGTCTGCAAGTCTGTGCCCCTTCCCCAGCGCAGGAGGCTATTACTCACTGGCAGTTTAGGATCCCATGGCTCCC
>NW_027911691.1:0-232 GCF_054177405.1 Leptonychotes weddellii
GAAGTGCTCCCAATCCTCGCCTCCAGGTCGGGACATGGGGCACGTCTCTGCCCTTCCTGCTTCTAAAACTGCCAGCTGTCCCCAGTTCGCATGCACAGACCGGCCGCTCTAGGTTTCAGTCTGGGGGGCTGCCCTAAAGTCCTTTCTCTACCACTACCGGTCTGCAAGTCTGTGCCCCTTCCCCAGCGCAGGAGGCTATCACTCACTGGCAGTTTAGGATTCCCATGGCTCC
>NW_027911692.1:0-232 GCF_054177405.1 Leptonychotes weddellii
CCTTGCTTGGTGTTGCCCAGTGCAGGACAAAGCAGCCTGAGAGATGGGAGAGAACCTGCTTCTGCTGGGGTTCCAAGAAGAGTCTCGATCTGAGGACACCCTGACGTGTGTCCTGGGGAGAATGACGCCTTGAAGTTGCAAATGGGTTGTGCAGGAATCACAGCCTCTCATGGAACAGCAAACCTTCCACTTACCCAAAGTTCCCATTTGGGGTGGGAGATCCCTTGCTCAC
>NW_027911693.1:0-232 GCF_054177405.1 Leptonychotes weddellii
CCTTGCTTGGTGTTGCCCAGTGCAGGACAAAGTAGCCTGAGAGATGGGAGAGAACCTGCTTCTGCTGGGGTTCCAAGAAGAGTCTCGATCTGAGGACACCCTGACGTGTGTCCTGGGGAGAATGACGCCTTGAAGTTGCAAATGGGTTGTGCAGGAATCACAGCCTCTCATGGAACAGCAAACCTTCCACTTACCCAAAATTCCCATTTGGGGTGGGAGATCCCTTGCTCAC
>NW_027911694.1:0-1434 GCF_054177405.1 Leptonychotes weddellii
GTGCTCATAGTGAGTCTGCTGCACCAGGGCATGCTCTTGTCCCCATCCCGAAGATGGGGTTATGCTCAGAATCCCGTTTTTTTTTTTTTCAGTTGTCATTTATTTTTGGCTCTTGGGGCAATGTTATCTTTTCAATATGAAAAAAAGCAAGTTCAACACAAAATAGAAATTTGAAGTGTAGGACAGGATGAAGCCAAGGGCGGGGGGAGGGAATAGCAAAAGGAAGAAATGAGATGTTGCCCAAGATGGAGGGTCTCCTTGTCCCCTCTCTGGAAGAATGATTCAGAAGATTTAGGTGGCAATACACACCTTTCCATATATACACAGCAGAGCTGGGTGTTTGCTAAGAAAAGGTGGGGAGGGGGAGGGTCTTTCTGGAGGCTAGTCCCTCTTCCCCCTCTTGGCCCCCTTCTCCAACCAGGGGAAAAGGAAGGAATCCAACATGAAGGAGGTTATATAGGAGAGGGAGGATCCTATTTAACAGAGTGGGGCAGACCCCTGCAAAAAAAACAGCTCAGGACAGAGCTTGGAAGAAGACGAAAAATAGAGATAATACTGTTAACACCTCTCCTGAAGCTGAGAGGAGCAGGGAAATTCCTGGAAATTAGGACTCAATAGCCTGAATATCCCTCTCCAAAACTGCTCTAGAATAGAAAACCCTACCCCTTCCTTATAGGTACACCTCTACTGCTATGAGGTAACTTGATTTCCTTTCCCCTGGGCTACCACATGGGCTTAGGATGGTAGCCATCTACTGGGTTTTCAGCACATGGTTCTAAATGGGATCTGATGAGACCCAGCTTCTTGGAGAATTACCTTAAAAAACAAAGGGAAATATCAACTGGACAGATGGGAGAAGTGGACACCAAAAGGAAATACAGGGCTACCCAGAATGGCAGAAATCTAGGTTTCCCAGAGTGGAAGAGAGGAGACATTCAACAAACAACAAATATTTATTGAGCGCCTATTATGTGCCAGGCACTGTTCTAGGATCCCCCCTCCAAAAAAGGAAAACAAAACAAAATAAAATGAGATAGAGGCAGAAAATGCAATTCTGAGGGAGAGGACAGGGGCAGCTGAGGAAGAAGGCTGAGGGAACGGAGAAGCCTGAGGTGATGGTGCTCTGCCTTAGGCCTCCTCTTCGGCCTCCTCACCGAAATCCTCCTCTTCTTCTGCGGTGGCATCCTGGTACTGCTGGTACTCGGAGACCAGGTCGTTCATGTTGCTCTCAGCTTCAGTGAACTCCATCTCGTCCATGCCCTCACCTGTGTACCAGTGGAGGAAGGCCTTGCGCCGGAACATGGCCGTGAACTGCTCCGAGATGCGCTTGAACAGCTCCTGGATGGCCGTGCTGTTGCCGATGAAGGTGACTGCCATCTTGAGGCCACGAGGTGGGATATCGCAGACTGCTGTCTTGACGTTGTTGGGGATCCA
>NW_027911695.1:0-232 GCF_054177405.1 Leptonychotes weddellii
AATAAATTTTAGAAATTAAAATTCTTTTTTTTAAATTAATTTATTTATTTTAGAGAGAGAGAGAGAGAGTGAGGTAGGAGGGACAGAGGGAGAGGGAGAAAGAATCTTAAGCAGATTCCATACTGAGTGTGGAGCCCTATGCGGGGCTCAATCCCAGGACCCTGAGATCATGACCTGAGCCAAAACCAAGAGTCAGATGATTAACTGACTGCACCACCAAGGCACCCCTAGA
>NW_027911696.1:0-232 GCF_054177405.1 Leptonychotes weddellii
AAACGGAACTACGTGATCAGTGTCTGCGTAGGAACAGCCCCCGGGGTGGGGCTGAGTCCGGCTGGCAGCTTCCCAGCACTCACAGAACCTGTTCCCGAGCCCCCTTCTAAGCCCCGCCACCCGCTGAGATGCACCCCTTTCTCAGAGTTCTGGGTTCCTGCCCCATGGGGCCCATCTTCCAAGCCTCTTAAGTTTCACTCTTTTTAGCCTCTTTCCCTTCTTCCTCCAGCCC
>NW_027911697.1:0-232 GCF_054177405.1 Leptonychotes weddellii
AATAAATTTTAGAAATTAAAATTCTTTTTTTTTAATTAATTTATTTATTTTAGAGAGAGAGAGAGAGAGTGAGGTAGGAGGGACAGAGGGAGAGGGAGAAAGAATCTTAAGCAGATTCCATACTGAGTGTGGAGCCCTATGCGGGGCTCAATCCCAGGACCCTGAGATCATGACCTGAGCCAAAACCAAGAGTCAGATGCTTAACTGACTGCACCACCAAGGCACCCCTAGA
>NW_027911698.1:0-232 GCF_054177405.1 Leptonychotes weddellii
CCCCGCCAACATCTGTCGTTTCCTGACTTGTTAATTTTAGCCATTCTGACTGGTGTGAGGTGGTATCTCATTGAGGTTTTGATTTGGATTTCCCTGATGCCGAGCGATATTGAGCACGTTTTGTGAAAGAATTCTTAAACAGCTTTTTGTTCTAGTTCCAAAAGACTTGTTTCTTCCTCTTCCTGATTCTTCTTTCCATCAATGATTTACCCTTTGCATGGCTAGGGTGATA
>NW_027911699.1:0-232 GCF_054177405.1 Leptonychotes weddellii
AAAAAAAAAAAGAATTCTGGATTTTAGAGGCTAAAAAAAAAAAAAATCCCAATGTTTACTTAGATCATAAGGTGACCAACTCTTCCTGGTTTTCCTAGGATTGTCTCACTTTTAAAAAACTAAAAGTCCAGTATCTCTGGAACCTCCTCGGTCCAGCCAAACCAGGACTCTGGTCAACCTACTAGATACATTGAGGCCCGGGATAAAGTCTACATGTCCAAGCCTCCCATGC
>NW_027911700.1:0-232 GCF_054177405.1 Leptonychotes weddellii
GGCACTGTGCTCCTAAACCTGTGAAGTAGTGTTACTGTTTCTTTGTTTTGCAAATGGAGAAATTCAGGCCGAAAGAAGGCAAAGCCCTTTGTCAGTGCCACAGAACAGCTAAACCGCAAAGTTGGGATTTGAACTCAAACCCGGTTGCCTCCAAAGTCTGTGGAGCTTAAAAACACTGGACTCTCTTACCTCACTGGCCCTGTAGAGCCTCTGCCAACATACACGTGGAGAC
>NW_027911701.1:0-232 GCF_054177405.1 Leptonychotes weddellii
ACAGTACACTAAAATTTCTAGAAGAGGTACACTTAAATCTGTGAAACGCTATCTACAACAAGAACCTCTGTGAGTGTCAATAAGATAGGTTACCTACCTCAGAAATTCTAGCATGGCAGGGGGCAGAGCAAGATGGCGGAGGAGTACGAGACCTGGATTTCGTCTCCTCTCAGGAATTCAGCTGGATAGGGATCAAACCATTCTGAACACCTACAAACTCAACAGGAGATCG
>NW_027911702.1:0-232 GCF_054177405.1 Leptonychotes weddellii
TGTTCCAATCAGGTGCCCGTTACCTCAACAAAGCGGCCTGTGAGTACGGCTCTGCCTTCGTCAACTTTCCGGGGAGCGAGTTCACGACTAAGGATCAGATTCTTCGTCACACAGGAAGACTGTTTTTTTACCTTTGCATTCGTATCCTGCAAAGCAGCATGGAGCCCAGCTCGATGTGGGGCTCGACCTCACAACCCATAACTGATGATGAAGCCCGAGAAGGGACACAGAA
>NW_027911703.1:0-232 GCF_054177405.1 Leptonychotes weddellii
CGCCAGAAATTTTGTTGTTACAAAGATGATTCATTAATGAGAACCTTGGTGTACTCTTAACTTGCTTTTTGGGCATGTGACTGAACATCTTTTTACTCTTTAAGGGGCATATGAATCTCCTTATTAACTTTGCTTCGATTATTAACCAGTTTTGGTGTGTTCATCCTTATAAGGCTAGGTTTGAGTCATTTATGTCTTTTCCCTCCTTCATTGTGGATGGGGCATTTCAAAA
>NW_027911704.1:0-232 GCF_054177405.1 Leptonychotes weddellii
AAACGGAACTACGTGATCAGTGTCTGCGTAGGGACAGCCCCCGGGGTGGGGCTGAGTCCGGCTGGCAGCTTCCCAGCACTCACAGAACCTGTTCCCGAGCCCCCTTCTAAGCCCCGCCACCCGCTGAGATGCACCCCTTTCTCAGAGTTCTGGGTTCCTGCCCCATGGGGCCCATCTTCCAAGCCTCTTAAGTTTCACTCTTTTTAGCCTCTTTCCCTTCTTCCTCCAGCCC
>NW_027911705.1:0-1434 GCF_054177405.1 Leptonychotes weddellii
TACCCCTTCAGATCCCTACATTTGTATCTTTGGGGTAAATACCCAGTAGTAATTGCACCTTTTTTAAAAAAAACTTTTTAATCGCAGAAGATTTAAAACTACAGATAACTTGCATTTGCGGCTCCACGTTATATTTCTATTAGACGGCACTAAACTAGAACCTTCTTTTTATTGGTCTCCCACATCATTCTTGTCACATGGGTTTCTTAATGAAATATTGAAAATTAAATGCCAAAATTGCAGGAAGCTGCACACTGCATGATCCTACGGATCTGGTGTCTTTATGATATAATTGATCTGTAGCAAACACGTCAGCCAGGGTCTCCCTGTGTGACCCGCAAACCTGTGATGCCTGTCACCCGTGGGGCTCTTGGTACCCCAGTCATGATCACTGGCTTATGTGGAACTCTGTCGCCTGCATCTCGTAGGGCTCTCTAGGGAAGATGTATCTCACCCAAGGTAAATTTGTAAGTAAAAATTACTGAGCACAGGAGGAAACAAGCTGGCGTGAAACAGAAGCAATAAACTGGAGGATTTACCATCAGTGTGCCATCCAGCGGGGGGTAGGGCTCTCTGAAAAGGCTTGACATTTGCTGAAATTGTTCAAAGAGATGAAGCAACCTAACTCCGAAGACACTCACTTGGAAAATGACTCCATAAAGCCTTGAAATGAACGATGTAGCAATTGAAGTTGGAAAACACAACAGACAAGTGAAATTAGAATAGATACAACTGAAGAAAGAGTGAATTGTTGGATATTCTTTGTGGGTTGTTTCCCTTCTTGTTAAATAGCATCCCTCATCTCTACTGATACTTTTTGCCATCAATTCTAGTTTGCCTGAAATTGCATTTACTCCAATCTTAAAAGCTTCATTGACTAACATGCAGAGAAGTGCATAAATCAGTTAATGTTCCATTTTATGAGTTACCACAAGGCACTTGGTATCCATCACCCACACGGCGGAGATTAATAGCACCTCAAGGTTCCCTCCTGATTCTCCCATTCACCACCTTTTCTTCGTCCAAGGAAACTACTCACCTTCTGACAACATAGGTTACTTCTGCAGGGTTTTGAACGGTAGGAGGGGCCGCAGTTCAAATTCTTGTGTCTGGCTTCTTTCAACTCTGAGATTCCTCTGATGCGGTGTAAGAACTTTGTTTTTATGCTGTAGAGAATTCCAGTATTACGAGTTGACCACAATGTATTCATCCACTCTAGTCGTGACAAACATTTCGGTTGTTTCCAAAAGGGAGAAATGTGCTGTGATGAATAATGCTTCTGCTATGGTCTAATTGTTTGGGTCCCCCCAGAATAATATGTTGGAAACTTAATGCCCAAGTGATGGTATTAGGAGGTAGGGCCTTTGGGAGGTGATTGGGTTGTGAGAACGGAGCACAAATGAATGAGATTCATGCCCTTCTAAAAGAGGTCCC
>NW_027911706.1:0-232 GCF_054177405.1 Leptonychotes weddellii
TCATTTGGTTCAAATGCCTTATTTGCAAAATCTACTGAGAGTCTTTAGAAAATATATGCATATTTAAAAGAATAGGGATTAATTAAGTTTCCAAAATATTGTAACTAAAGTCCATTTACCTTTTGTTCAGTTATTTTGATTTTAATATTTAAAGATTTGTTTCTGTTTTTCATACACTGAGGTTTCCACTACACTTAATGCATCGCTGGCCATAACCTTTGGGTTTGAACAA
>NW_027911707.1:0-232 GCF_054177405.1 Leptonychotes weddellii
TCATTTGGTTCAAATGCCTTATTTGCAAAATCCACTGAGAGTCTTTAGAAAATATATGCATATTTAAAAGAATAGGGATTAATTAAGTTTCCAAAATATTGTAACTAAAGTCCATTTACCTTTTGTTCAGTTATTTTGATTTTAATATTTAAAGATTTGTTTCTGTTTTTCATACACTGAGGTTTCCACTACACTTAATACATCGCTGGCCATAACCTTTGGGTTTGAACAA
>NW_027911708.1:0-232 GCF_054177405.1 Leptonychotes weddellii
CCCCAGCAGTTGCCAAAGGAGAGTAAGATCACGGCACTTATTCCACTAGCTATCTTCTTTAAGTAACTTGTGTCTCTTAAAAGATCTTTTCTCCTGGCACAATGAACATCTTGTTTACTCTGTCCATGGTCCTGAAACAATTTCTTCCAACAATTTCTTCCAGTTCTCCCTTTAGGCCTGGGTCAGGGAGATGGGAGATAGCCATACACTTTGTGATCTTTATGATGCAGGA
>NW_027911709.1:0-232 GCF_054177405.1 Leptonychotes weddellii
CCCCAGCAGTTGCCAAAGGAGAGTAAGATCACAGCACTTATTCCACTAGCTATCTTCTTTAAGTAACTTGTGTCTCTTAAAAGATCTTTTCTCCTGGCACAATGAACATCTTGTTTACTCTGTCCATGGTCCTGAAACAATTTCTTCCAACAATTTCTTCCAGTTCTCCCTTTAGGCCTGGGTCAGGGAGATGGGAGATGGCCATACACTTTGTGATCTTTATGATGCAGGA
>NW_027911710.1:0-232 GCF_054177405.1 Leptonychotes weddellii
AAATGAGAATGTTCTATGGACAGATGTTTATAGATAAGGACATGAGTGAGAGAGAGACAGGAGGCTTCTATTAGAATAATATGCGATTATTATTTCAACAAAAATAAATTAGAATTACTGTTTAGTTTCTGAAACAGTGATGTTTTCTTTCAATGCCCACTTTGCTTCAGAATCACAGCCCAAAATGTCAGATTTCAGGGGTACATAAAGATTTTCATAATCAGGTGATCTT
>NW_027911711.1:0-232 GCF_054177405.1 Leptonychotes weddellii
TGTTCCAATCAGGTGCCCGTTACCTCAACAAAACGGCCTGTGAGTACGGCTCTGCCTTCGTCAACTTTCCGGGGAGCGAGTTCACGACTAAGGATCAGATTCTTCGTCACACAGGAAGACTGTTTTTTTACCTTTGCATTCGTATCCTGCAAAGCAGCATGGAGCCCAGCTCGATGTGGGGCTCGACCTCACAACCCATAACTGATGATGAAGCCCGAGAAGGGACACAGAA
>NW_027911712.1:0-232 GCF_054177405.1 Leptonychotes weddellii
AAGAAGAAGGTAGCGGGAGGGGAAGAATGAAGGGGGGGAAATCGGAGGGGTAGACGAACCATGAGAGACGATGGACTCTGAAAAACAAACAGGGTTCTAGAGGGGAGGGGGGTGGGAGGATGGGCTAGCCTGGTGGTGGGTATTGAGGAGGGCACATTCTGCATGGAGCACTGGGTGTTATGCACAAACAATGAATCATGGAACACTTCATCTAAAACTAATGATGTAATGT
>NW_027911713.1:0-232 GCF_054177405.1 Leptonychotes weddellii
CGCCAGAAATTTTGTTGTTACAAAGATGATTCATTAATGAGAACCTTGGTGTACTCTTAACTTGCTTTTTGGGCATGTGACTGAACATCTTTTTACTCTTTAAGGGGCATATGAATCTCCTTATTAACTTTGCTTCGATTATTAACCAGTTTTGGTGTGTTCATCCTTATAAGGCTAGGTTTGAGTCATTTATGTCTTTCCCTCCTTCATTGTGGATGGGGCATTTCAAAAC
>NW_027911714.1:0-1434 GCF_054177405.1 Leptonychotes weddellii
GTGCTCATAGTGAGTCTGCTGCACCAGGGCATGCTCTTGTCCCCATCCCGAAGATGGGGTTATGCTCAGAATCCCGTTTTTTTTTTTTTCAGTTGTCATTTATTTTTGGCTCTTGGGGCAATGTTATCTTTTCAATATGAAAAAAAGCAAGTTCAACACAAAATAGAAATTTGAAGTGTAGGACAGGATGAAGCCAAGGACGGGGGGAGGGAATAGCAAAAGGAAGAAATGAGATGTTGCCCAAGATGGAGGGTCTCCTTGTCCCCTCTCTGGAAGAATGATTCAGAAGATTTAGGTGGCAATACACACCTTTCCATATATACACAGCAGAGCTGGGTGTTTGCTAAGAAAAGGTGGGGAGGGGGAGGGTCTTTCTGGAGGCTAGTCCCTCTTCCCCCTCTTGGCCCCCTTCTCCAATCAGGGGAAAAGGAAGGAATCTAACATGAAGGAGGTTATAAAGGAGAGGGAGGATCCTATTTAACAGAGTGGGGCAGACCCCTGCAAAAAAAACAGCTCAGGACAGAGCTTGGAAGAAGACGAAAAATAGAGATAATACTGTTAACACCTCTCCTGAAGCTGAGAGGAGCAGGGAAATTCCTGGAAATTAGGACTCAATAGCCTGAATATCCCTCTCCAAAACTGCTCTAGAATAGAAAACCCTACCCCTTCCTTATAGGTACACCTCTACTGCTATGAGGTAACTTGATTTCCTTTCCCCTGGGCTACCACATGGGCTTAGGATGGTGGCCATCTACTGGGTTTTCAGCACATGGTTCTCAATGGGATCTGATGAGACCCAGCTTCTTGGAGAATTACCTTAAAAAACAAAGGGAAATATCAACTGGACAGATGGGAGAAGTGGACACCAAAAGGAAATACAGGGCTACCCAGAATGGCAGAAATCTAGGTTTCCCAGAGTGGAAGAGAGGAGACATTCAACAAACAACAAATATTTATTGAGCGCCTATTATGTGCCAGGCACTGTTCTAGGATCCCCCCTCCAAAAAAGGAAAACAAAACAAAATAAAATGAGATAGAGGCAGAAAATGCAATTCTGAGGGAGAGGACAGGGGCAGCTGAGGAAGAAGGCTGAGGGAACGGAGAAGCCTGAGGTGATGGTGCTCTGCCTTAGGCCTCCTCTTCGGCCTCCTCACCGAAATCCTCCTCTTCTTCTGCGGTGGCATCCTGGTACTGCTGGTACTCGGAGACCAGGTCGTTCATGTTGCTCTCAGCTTCGGTGAACTCCATCTCGTCCATGCCCTCACCTGTGTACCAATGGAGGAAGACCTTGCGCCGGAACATGGCCGTGAACTGCTCCGAGATGCGCTTGAACAGCTCCTGGATGGCCGTGCTGTTGCCGATGAAGGTGACTGCCATCTTGAGGCCACGAGGTGGGATATCGCAGACTGCTGTCTTGACGTTGTTGGGGATCCA
>NW_027911715.1:0-232 GCF_054177405.1 Leptonychotes weddellii
GGCACTGTGCTCCTAAACCTGTGAAGTAGTGTTACTGTTTCTTTGTTTTGCAAATGGAGAAATTCAGGCCGAAAGAAGGCAAAGCCCTTTGTCAGTGCCACAGAACAGCTAAACCGCAAAGTTGGGATTTGAACTCAAACCCGGTTGCCTCCAAAGTCTGTGGAGCTTAAAAACACTGGACTCTCTTACCTCACTGGCCTTGTAGAGCCTCTGCCAACATACACGTGGAGAC
>NW_027911716.1:0-232 GCF_054177405.1 Leptonychotes weddellii
TAACAAAATTCAAATACCTTGGCACATTAAATGAGTGGAAAAATACACACAAAGCAGTATGTCATGTTTAAGAAACTTCCTTAGGATATTTTCCAGATATTGGCAAATTTCTAACTGAAAACAATATGGGATATTATAAATGCAAATTCTACTATCTGTATCAATATTTATGTCCTAATTAGTTAATAGTGGCTTAAACGAAAATCCATCCTGTAGATACAACATCCTGACA
>NW_027911717.1:0-232 GCF_054177405.1 Leptonychotes weddellii
TAACAAAATTCAAATACCTTGGCACATTAAATAAGTGGAAAAATACACACAAAGCAGTATGTCATGTTTAAGAAACTTCCTTAGGATATTTTCCAGATATTGGCAAATTTCTAACTGAAAACAATATGGGATATTATAAATGCAAATTCTACTATCTGTATCAATATTTATGTCCTAATTAGTTAATAGTGGCTTAAACAAAAATCCATCCTGTAGATACAACATCCTGACA
>NW_027911718.1:0-232 GCF_054177405.1 Leptonychotes weddellii
TAACAAAATTCAAATACCTTGGCACATTAAATAAGTGGAAAAATACACACAAAGCAGTATGTCATGTTTAAGAAACTTCCTTAGGATATTTTCCAGATATTGGCAAATTTCTAACTGAAAACAATATGGGATATTATAAATGCAAATTCTACTATCTGTATCAATATTTATGTCCTAATTAGTTAATAGTGGCTTAAACGAAAATCCATCCTGTAGATACAACATCCTGACA
>NW_027911719.1:0-232 GCF_054177405.1 Leptonychotes weddellii
TAACAAAATTCAAATACCTTGGCACATTAAATGAGTGGAAAAATACACACAAAGCAGTATGTCATGTTTAAGAAACTTCCTTAGGATATTTTCCAGATATTGGCAAATTTCTAACTGAAAACAATATGGGATATTATAAATGCAAATTCTACTATCTGTATCAATATTTATGTCCTAATTAGTTAATAGTGGCTTAAACAAAAATCCATCCTGTAGATACAACATCCTGACA
>NW_027911720.1:0-232 GCF_054177405.1 Leptonychotes weddellii
CCCCAGCAGTTGCCAAAGGAGAGTAAGATCACGGCACTTATTCCACTAGCTATCTTCTTTAAGTAACTTGTGTCTCTTAAAAGATCTTTTCTCCTGGCACAATGAACATCTTGTTTACTCTGTCCATGGTCCTGAAACAATTTCTTCCAACAATTTCTTCCAGTTCTCCCTTTAGGCCTGGGTCAGGGAGATGGGAGATGGCCATACACTTTGTGATCTTTATGATGCAGGA
>NW_027911721.1:0-232 GCF_054177405.1 Leptonychotes weddellii
CCCCAGCAGTTGCCAAAGGAGAGTAAGATCACAGCACTTATTCCACTAGCTATCTTCTTTAAGTAACTTGTGTCTCTTAAAAGATCTTTTCTCCTGGCACAATGAACATCTTGTTTACTCTGTCCATGGTCCTGAAACAATTTCTTCCAACAATTTCTTCCAGTTCTCCCTTTAGGCCTGGGTCAGGGAGATGGGAGATAGCCATACACTTTGTGATCTTTATGATGCAGGA
>NW_027911722.1:0-232 GCF_054177405.1 Leptonychotes weddellii
CATTCTGCATGGAGCACTGGGTGTTGTGCACAAACAATGAATCATGGAACACTTCATCTAAAACTAATGATGTAATGTATGGGGATTAACATAAGAATAAAAAAAAAAAGGAAGGGTTTTACCCTTTCACAACAGTGGTGATGGCCTTGCTAAGAATTACACTGTGTTTTCAAGCATTGAACACGGGAAGCCAAAGTTAGTTAGATGTGTATGAAGACAGCAAAGATGCCTC
>NW_027911723.1:0-232 GCF_054177405.1 Leptonychotes weddellii
TCATTTGGTTCAAATGCCTTATTTGCAAAATCCACTGAGAGTCTTTAGAAAATATATGCATATTTAAAAGAATAGGGATTAATTAAGTTTCCAAAATATTGTAACTAAAGTCCATTTACCTTTTGTTCAGTTATTTTGATTTTAATATTTAAAGATTTGTTTCTGTTTTTCATACACTGAGGTTTCCACTACACTTAATGCATCGCTGGCCATAACCTTTGGGTTTGAACAA
>NW_027911724.1:0-1433 GCF_054177405.1 Leptonychotes weddellii
CCCCCGCCTAGAATATTCTCCCAGATCTTTTTGCTCCTCATCAGCTGGGCCATGACTCAGATGTCACTTCCTGACCATCCAAGCCTAGTTACCCCCATGCACTGTTATAATCATGGCTCCCCATTTGTCTCCCTCTTTGCTCTTACTGCCATGTGAAAACACCTAGTTATTTAATTTCTGTCTCTTGGCTAGAATCCGGGCTCTTTGGGGGCTGGAAGTAGGTATGTTTTTATCACCTTAAGCATCTACCCTAGGGTCATTCATTGAGCCAACACTAGTGGGGGCACCTGGGATAAAATGGTGAACAAGATATTGAAAATTTCTAGTGAAATACTTATATTCTGGTGAAATACTTAAGTAAAACATATGGTATCAGGTGGTGAGAACTGCTATTCAGAGATTAAAACAGGGGCGCCTGGGTGGCTTGGTCAGTTAAGTGTCTGCCTTCCTCTCAGGTCATGGTCCCAGAATCCTGGGATGGAGCCCTGAGCCCCAAGTCTGGCTCCCTGCTCAGCAGGGAGTCTGCTTCTTCTCTTTCCACCCCCTCGTGCCTGCTCACGCTCGCGCTCTCTCTCTAATAAACAAAATTGTTAAAAACAAAAACAGAGAAGGAAGATGAGGAATGTATGAGGGCAGTTTGCTTGAGAAGAGGGTATTCAGAGGAAGCCTCACTGAGAAGGTGTCATTCTTGCAAAGATCTGAAGGAGGGGAGAGAGGAAGTCATGTGGATACCGAAGGACAACCATTCCAAGCAGAGGGAACAGCCAATGCAAAGGCCTTGAGGTGAAAATGTGCCTGGTGTGTTCCAGGAACCGGCTTTGTGGCTGGAGTAGAATGAGGGGGGTGGTAAATGGTAAGTGATGCTGTCAGAGATGGGAAAAGGCGCAGTCCAGTCCAAGAGGGGACGGAGGGGCCTCCAGGGTTGGGGGAGGACTTTGACTTTTCCTCTGAGGTGGAGCCCCTGGAGGCTTCCCTGATCTGGCTCAGGTATTCACAGGAGCCCTGTGGCTGCATGGTGTGGGTGTGGGAAACAGACTGTGGGAGGCGGGGCGGGAGCCAGGAAGGCAGTGAGGAGGGTGATTCAGGGGAACAGTCTGGAGAAGAAGTGGGTCGGATCAGAGCGGAGGCCATGGAGGGGTTGAAGAGGGCGAGTTGTGGATCTGTTTTGGGTGAAAGTAGAGCCCAACAAAAACAGACATATAGACCAATGGAACAGAATAGAGAACCCAGATAGGGACCCTCAACTCTATGGTCAAATAATCTTTGACAAAGCAGGAAAAAACATGCAATGGAAAAAAGACAGTCTCTTCAATAAATGGTGCTGGGAAAATTGGACAGCCACATGCAGAAGAATGAAACTCGACCATTCTCTAACACCATTCACAAAGATAAACTCAAAGTGGATGAAAGACCTCAATGTGAGACAGGAATCC
>NW_027911725.1:0-232 GCF_054177405.1 Leptonychotes weddellii
TCATTTGGTTCAAATGCCTTATTTGCAAAATCTACTGAGAGTCTTTAGAAAATATATGCATATTTAAAAGAATAGGGATTAATTAAGTTTCCAAAATATTGTAACTAAAGTCCATTTACCTTTTGTTCAGTTATTTTGATTTTAATATTTAAAGATTTGTTTCTGTTTTTCATACACTGAGGTTTCCACTACACTTAATACATCGCTGGCCATAACCTTTGGGTTTGAACAA
>NW_027911726.1:0-232 GCF_054177405.1 Leptonychotes weddellii
CAACGATATGATCAGGTCAGCTGGTGAGGCTGGGCAACTACTGGTTAAGAGTGGAGGCTCTGGGCTTAAACTGAGTTCAAGTCCTGCCTGCACCAGACTGTGGCTTTGGGCAGGTCAGTGTTTAGGATCTTGGAGCCTCAGGGTCCCGATATATCTCTAACAGGAAGACGACAGCAGTACTTACTGTTACTGTGGGGTCATGGGGAAGGTTAACTAGGGTGATGCATACCAA
>NW_027911727.1:0-232 GCF_054177405.1 Leptonychotes weddellii
CAACGATATGATCAGGTCAGCTGGTGAGGCTGAGCAACTACTGGTTAAGAGTGGAGGCTCTGGGCTTAAACTGAGTTCAAGTCCTGCCTGCACCAGACTGTGGCTTTGGGCAGGTCAGTGTTTAGGATCTTGGAGCCTCAGGGTCCCGATATATCTCTAACAGGAAGACGACAGCAGTACTTACTGTTACTGTGGGGTCGTGGGGAAGGTTAACTAGGGTGATGCATACCAA
>NW_027911728.1:0-232 GCF_054177405.1 Leptonychotes weddellii
ACCAAAATCCCCCTGTGCTTGATTAATCTTTGTATAATGACCACCTAGAAAGGTTTCATATCTTATTTTTTTTAAATTTTTGTTATGTTAATCACCATACATTACATCATTAGTTTTTGATGTAGTGTTTCATGATTCATTGTTTGTGCATAACACCCAGTGCTCCATGCAGAACGTGCCCTCCTTAATACCCATCACCAGGCTGACCCATCCTCCCACCCCCCTCCCCTCT
>NW_027911729.1:0-232 GCF_054177405.1 Leptonychotes weddellii
CCGGGACTCCAGGATCATGACCTCAAAGGGGCGCCTGGGTGGCTCAGTTGGTTAAGCGACTGCCTTCGGCTCAGGTCATGATCCTGGAGTCCCGGGATCGAGTCCCGCATCGGGCTCCCTGCTCGGCAGGGAGTCTGCTTCGTCCTCTGACCCTATCCCCTCTCATGTGTTCTCTCTCTCTCATTCTCAATCTCTCAAATAAATAAATAAAATCTTTAAAAAAAAAAAAGTA
>NW_027911730.1:0-232 GCF_054177405.1 Leptonychotes weddellii
CCAAGATGGGAACATCCAGAATGTTCACTTTTTCCGAGAGTTGAAAAATGCCCAGGCATTGAACCTCCAGGTGCTTTATTGGTCTGACTTTGGATTAGATGCCCATTCTTGAATCAGTCACCATGTCCAAGGCAAGCTGGTGATAGAGAAGGGGTAGATGGAATTGAAGCTTAGTGTAGGTATAAATTTCCTATCCTGAGTGGCTTGGCAATTTGAGATACCTTTGGCAGGG
>NW_027911731.1:0-232 GCF_054177405.1 Leptonychotes weddellii
CCAAGATGGGAACATCCAGAATGTTCACTTTTCCCGAGAGTTGAAAAATGCCCAGGCATTGAACCTCCAGGTGCTTTATTGGTCTGACTTTGGATTAGATGCCCATTCTTGAATCAGTCACCATGTCCAAGGCAAGCTGGTGATAGAGAAGGGGTAGATGGAATTGAAGCTTAGTGTAGGTATAAATTTCCTATCCTGAATGGCTTGGCAATTTGAGATACCTTTGGCAGGG
>NW_027911732.1:0-232 GCF_054177405.1 Leptonychotes weddellii
GACAATTTAGCAGTCTTAAGTAAGTATATTTTCTTTTTTTTTAAAGATTTTATTTATTTATTTGACAGAGAGAGACATAGCGAGAGAGGGAACACAAGCAAGGGGAGTGGGAGAGGGAGAAGCAGGCTTCCCGCGGAGCAGGGAGCCTGATGCAGGGCTCTATCCCAGGATCCTGGGATCATGACCTGAGCTGAAGGCAGACGCTTAACAACTGAGCCACCCAGGTGCCCCA
>NW_027911733.1:0-232 GCF_054177405.1 Leptonychotes weddellii
ACTTGCTTGGCTGTATAATTTAGTAGATGAATTATTAAGCATGGTCATTAACTCATTGTTAATATGGTTATTAAAAATTAATACCTGGGGGGCGGAGCAAGATGGCGGAGGAGTAGGAGACCTGGATTTCGTCTCCTCTCAGGAATTCAGCTGGATAGGGATCAAACCATTCTGAACACCTACAAACTCAACAGGAGATCGAAGAAAAGAAGAGGAACAACTCTCTCATCAG
>NW_027911734.1:0-232 GCF_054177405.1 Leptonychotes weddellii
AAGGTGGAGGTAATAATAGTGCTTCATGAACCATGGTAAAGATTAAAAAGCAGTAATGCATGTACACTGGTTAGCAAATTGCCTGTTTGACAAGAGCAAGCTGCTCATGTTGCTGATGTGTTTGTTGTTATGTATCTGAGGCAAGAGTGATGATACTTCATGTCACATGCTTCTTTGGAAAAGGAGATGGTTTCGATGACGTCAGCATCTCCCTTAGCTGTCATTCTGATAT
>NW_027911735.1:0-1433 GCF_054177405.1 Leptonychotes weddellii
AGAGAGAGAGAGAGCACAAATAGGCAGAGAGGCAGGCAGAGGGAGAGGGAGAAGCAGGCTCCCCGCTGAGCAAGGAGCCTGACACGGGGCTCGATCCCAGGACCCTGGGATCATGACCTGAGCTGAAGGCAGCCACTTAACCAACTGAGCCATCCAGGCGCCCCAGCAATTTTTTTTTTAAAGTTAAAAAGCTGAAGGACTCTGTAGTCAAGAACAAAACATGAACAGTATTCTGGTTAAGGGAACCTCCATGAAGATGCATTTTGAAGAATTCAAAGATATTTGCAGTAGAGGGCTCAGTGAGTATATCCTTTATTATTAATAAGAATACTCCTCTACCCAAGTGTTATACTCCTCTTCCCCTATGGCTTTCACTTGGCAGGATATGAACAGATATCTGCACTGGAGGAGACGTCAAGTAGAAATTCCACTGGGCTCCCATAAGTGACTCCTCTGGTCACTAAGGACTGAAGCAGATTTAAATTGCAAAGGAAACAAGGTTAGCCTGCTCAAGTCAACAACTAGGATAAAGCAAGCTAAAATCTTCAGGGCCCAAATTAAAATTTTTAGGGATTCTACTGAACCTCAGGAACAAGAATTAAGCTACTGCTTATTTGGAAAACCAAAATAATGCTGCTTCCATTAATAAGGCTGTATGTCCCGAAATCCCCTAATGCTCATATGACATGTAGAAAGGACACCTGCTTTCTACTCACAGTTTTAGGTGCTCGAGACCAGAAATTAAACACAAACCTGATTACTTGAAATACATCTATCACAAAACCACTGAAGTCTTGTAGATCGAGCTCTAATACCTGGAGTCTGTAAAATAAAATCATCACATAACACATGAGGTAAGGCTTAGCTAAATGTTAATTTTCCCTCAAAGACAATAGTTCTCTTTCTAATGAATTTGCTGCCTCCTTCCCAAATACTATAATAAAGGAAACCTATAACTTAATACCACAGTTACCAAAGACTTTTAGGATTAAAACAGAGCATAAACAATAACCTATTTTTAACCAGTATCCAGAAAATTTGGGTTATGTCAAAATGTTGCTTTGCAGGTCAATTTTCATTCCATAAATCTTTAAATATTAAAATGGTTGAACTTTCTTTAGTTCAAAAAGAAACCTTAACTCGGTGAACTAAATCAACTGCAAAAGATGTCAAATTGAACACACACACACTTCAGAGATCCCAATGGATTCAGGAAGCAAAAATTATTGTTCCAGGGGCGCCTGGGTGGCTCAGTTGGTTAAGCGACTGCCTTCGGCTCAGGTCATGATCCTGGAGTCCCGGGATCGAGTCCCGCATCGGGCTCCCTGCTCGGCAGGGAGTCTGCTTCTCCCTCTGACCTTCCCGCCTCTCATGTGCTCTCTCTCTCACTCTCTCAAATAAATGAATAAATAAAATCTTTAAAAAAAAAAAAA
>NW_027911736.1:0-232 GCF_054177405.1 Leptonychotes weddellii
AAGGTGGAGGTAATAATAGTGCTTCATGAACCGTGGTAAAGATTAAAAAGCAGTAATGCATGTACACTGGTTAGCAAATTGCCTGTTTGACAAGAGCAAGCTGCTCATGTTGCTGATGTGTTTGTTGTTATGTATCTGAGGCAAGAGTGATGATACTTCATGTCACATGCTTCTTTGGAAAAGGAGATGGTTTCGATGATGTCAGCATCTCCCTTAGCTGTCATTCTGATAT
>NW_027911737.1:0-232 GCF_054177405.1 Leptonychotes weddellii
AGGCCGACTAAGACAGTAGAGAAAGCTTTTGTAAACACGACTCACACGTTAGGCTTGATCAGAAACATATGTAACAAAGAGTTACCATCACTAATATATAAGGAATGTTTACGGATCCCTACGGAAATAGAAGATAACACCCCAAGGGAAAGCTGAGCAAGGGATATAAACAGGCAGCTCAGGAAAGCAGAATATCAAAGAGTGAATAGCCATACCAAAAAAAAAAAAAAAA
>NW_027911738.1:0-232 GCF_054177405.1 Leptonychotes weddellii
GAAGTGCTCCCAATCCTCGCCTCCAGGTCGGGGCATGGGGCACGTCTCTGCCCTTCCTGCTTCTAAAACTGCCAGCTGTCCCCAGTTCGCATGCACAGACCGGCCGCTCTAGGTTTCAGTCTGGGGGGCTGCCCTAAAGTCCTTTCTCTACCACTACCGGTCTGCAAGTCTGTGCCCCTTCCCCAGCGCAGGAGGCTATCACTCACTGGCAGTTTAGGATTCCCATGGCTCC
>NW_027911739.1:0-232 GCF_054177405.1 Leptonychotes weddellii
GAAGTGCTCCCAATCCTCGCCTCCAGGTCGGGACATGGGGCACGTCTCTGCCCTTCCTGCTTCTAAAACTGCCAGCTGTCCCCAGTTCGCATGCACAGACCGGCCGCTCTAGGTTTCAGTCTGGGGGGCTGCCCTAAAGTCCTTTCTCTACCACTACCGGTCTGCAAGTCTGTGCCCCTTCCCCAGCGCAGGAGGCTATTACTCACTGGCAGTTTAGGATCCCATGGCTCCC
>NW_027911740.1:0-232 GCF_054177405.1 Leptonychotes weddellii
AGTTAAAAATAGAGCTACCCTATGACCCAGCAATTCTGCTTCTGGGTATTTATCAGAAGAAAATGAAAATCCTAATTCAAAAAGATATATGCCCCGATCCAACAGTACATTAAAAGGATTATTCACCATGACCAAGTGGGATTTATCCCTGGGCTGCAAGGTTGGTTCAACATCCGCAAATCAATCAATGTGATACAATCCATTAACAAAAGAAAGAACAAGAATCATATGA
>NW_027911741.1:0-232 GCF_054177405.1 Leptonychotes weddellii
CCATCATATGTCTCCCCTCCCTATAATGCCAGGTGCATGAGGGCGGGGGTCTTGTCTGTTTTGTTCATCACTGTGTCTGCCGTACCTGACATGGCCCTTGGACCACCCCCACGTTGCCAGCCCCCAACATGCATGTGCTTGTTACTACTTGGGGTGTGATTTAACTAGACGGGACCAACTGATATTGCAGGCACAAGGCCTTTGTAAAATGGGGACTGCAATAGCATTTGGC
>NW_027911742.1:0-232 GCF_054177405.1 Leptonychotes weddellii
AGGTAAAACACAGTCCTAGTAGAAAACTGGGAGACAAAAGCATAGAAAAAGTATAGAAAAGAAAAGTGGCCTGTAATGATCATTACCACTCAGGAAGTCTATTCCCCCACATTTTCCCGTGTTTGGAAGCATTTATGAGGAATATATGTTTGCTATGGGAGAGTAAGACTTTCATATACAGTGTCATGTATTACTTTCCTTTAAGCATCTATCAGATGCACTTGTGCAAGAG
>NW_027911743.1:0-232 GCF_054177405.1 Leptonychotes weddellii
GGGTCCTCAGAGAGAGAGTGGTTCCAGGGCGTTAGAATACTGATGGGGAGGAGAGTGTGATGAACGCAGGGGGAAGCAGCCTCCCTTGTTTGATCTGATGTTGCGTTTTTGTAGGTGCTGATGAGGGATTTAAGAGCCGCGCCCTGAGCAGTGGGCCTCGGAGGTGTGGCAGGCATGGTGGGGAGTGGGCCCTGCAGTACAGTGACCCCTTCTCTGAGCACCTGCTGAGGAA
>NW_027911744.1:0-232 GCF_054177405.1 Leptonychotes weddellii
TGAACCTAGAATGGCATATTTTATACAAATGTTCTAGAATACATAAAAATCTAATGATAGGTAGCAGTAAAGCAGCATGATACAAACTGAGCACAAATCTTTTAAGTGCTGATTCTCTCTCTCTCTTTTTTTTTTTAAGCTAATAGACCACTGGGAGTAAAATGTCAAATGCTGGAGAAATATCGTTTATAATTTTTTTGTCCTTGCCTGTTCTCATCACCAACAGTTCTCA
>NW_027911745.1:0-232 GCF_054177405.1 Leptonychotes weddellii
AAACTCATAAAGGGAAAGATGACATCTGTCTTGTCTTTAATTTTATTGCAGTGGAAAGAGCAGAATCGAGGGTATGGTAAGTACGAAATAAGCATTTATTGGACCTCTGAATGAATGAATACATGAATATATACGTATTGTTATTAGTTATTATGACATTTCCTCAATATTAGTACACTTGGCTCAAGTACAGAAAACTAGTCCTGGATTGTCAGTAAATAGTTAAGTGAAC
>NW_027911746.1:0-1433 GCF_054177405.1 Leptonychotes weddellii
TTTTTTTTTTTTTTTTTAAAGATTTTTATTTATTTATTCATAAATGTTGAATTTAGTCAGTAAGAGAAATTACCTGAAGTGGATTTGAAGACTCTTCCTTCGATTCTGGTATAGAAGTTGTTTAAGAAAGTTGAGAAACTTTCTTGAATTTGGACCCACTGTGTGGTAAATTGTACTATCCATCCATAGAGTTTGGGTGTGTGTGTGTGTACATGTGTGTGCATGTTTTAACTGATGGATGGTGAAAAAGTTTATTTATGCAATTAACAAGATAGGTAAAAAATAGCTGAGTAACATTTTGGATGAAATATACTTGAGCTTAAACAAACGCATGAGCCCATAGACCACAACTAATCATATAGAAGACTGCCTTAATAAACTTACAGTCTGTAAGATGACTAAGTCCAAATAAACTCTGTGAGTCCACATATAACAGTATTCATATCTGAGCATATTTTTTTTTATTATTAATTTGTCAGAGAGAGAGAGAGAGAAAGCACAACCAGGGGGAGCAGGAGACAGAGGAAGAAGCAGGCGCCCTGCTGAGCAAGGAGCCCGATGCAGGACTCAATCCCAGGACTCTGGGATCATGATCTGAGCCAAAGGCAGACGCTTAACTGACTAAGCCACCCAGGCATCCCTGAGCATCATATTTTTTAAAAGACTTTATTTTCTTAGAACAGTTTTAGGTTCACAGCAAAATTGAGAAAAAGGTACAGAGATTTCCCATATACCCTCTGTCTCTACACAAGCATAGCCTCTCCCATTATCAATATCACCCACCCAACAGAGTGGTACATTTGTTACAATTGAGGAACCTGCATTGATGTATCATAATCACCCAAAGTCCACAGTTTACCTTAGATGAGGATCATATTTTAAGAGATACAAACAAACTGGAGTATGGCCAGAGAAGAAACACCAAAAGGTAAAGGGATAGAAACCAAATAACTTGATGAACAGTTTAAGAAACTAAAGTAGTTTGTCCTAAAGAATAGAGGGTTCAGCCCTTGTGCACTGTTGGTGGGAATGTAAATTGGGGCAGCCACTGTGGAAAATGGTATAGAGGTTCTTCAAAAAACTGAAAATAGAAATACTGTATGATCCAGTAATTCAACTACTGGGAATTTACCCAAAGAAAGTGAAAACACTAATTCAAAAAGATATATGCACCCCTATGTTTATTGCTACATTATTTACAATAGCCAAGATAATGGAAGTAACCTAAGTATCCATTGATAGATGAATGGATAAAAAGATGTGGTATATATAAAAAATGGACTATTGCGGAGCAAGATGGCGGAGGAGTAGGAGACCTGGATTTCGTCTCCTCTCAGGAATTCAGCTGGATAGGGATCAAACCATTCTGAACACCTACAAACCCAACAGGAGATCGAAGAAAGGAATAGCAACAACTCTCTGAACAGAAAAGC
>NW_027911747.1:0-232 GCF_054177405.1 Leptonychotes weddellii
CTTCTTCCTGTCTTCACATTGTTTTCCCTCCGTGTGTATCTGTGTCCTAATCTCCTCCCTAAGGACACCACTCATTTTGAATTAAGGCCTACCCATAGGAACTCATTTTACCTTTATTACCTCTTTAAAGGCCATGTCTCCAAATACAGTCACATTCTGAGGCAGTGGGGGTTAGAGGTTCAACATATAAATTTTGAGGGAACATGATTCAGCCTATAATAAGTAGCCTCCA
>NW_027911748.1:0-232 GCF_054177405.1 Leptonychotes weddellii
ATCTCCACAATTAAGACTAGAGGTCAAGAAGAATCAGTTTAAGAAATTTTTGCACATTATAACTTTCAGTACATTACACACATTTACCTTTATGAATTTGATAAAAGGGTTAAGAAAATTCACCAAGTGGGGCGCCTGGGTGGCTCAGTTGGTTAAGCGACTGCCTTCGGCTCAGGTCATGTCCTGGAGTCCCAGGATCCAGTCCCATATCGGGCTCCTTGCTCAGCAGGGG
>NW_027911749.1:0-232 GCF_054177405.1 Leptonychotes weddellii
CAGTGGAGGCAGTTGCTTCTATTTCATGAATTCCCACTGTCCAAACAAAATGCCAGCATTTCAAAAAGTGCTCTTTTAGTCTGAGTTTCTATGACTGGTGCCATTTTCTCCTGAAATTTTAGACTGCAGTTCCCACAGCTGAACCCCGTTTTTTAGTGCTGATTTAACACCATCAACTATCAAAGTGCATGTACTGTCCTTTTCCTTAGGCTTTTTGTTTTCTTTTCCCTCC
>NW_027911750.1:0-232 GCF_054177405.1 Leptonychotes weddellii
ATCTCCACAATTAAGACTAGAGGTCAAGAAGATTCAGTTTAAGAAATTTTTGCACATTATAACTTTCAGTACATTACACACATTTACCTTTATGAATTTGATAAAAGGGTTAAGAAAATTCACCAAGTGGGGCGCCTGGGTGGCTCAGTTGGTTAAGCGACTGCCTTCGGCTCAGGTCATGTCCTGGAGTCCCAGGATCGAGTCCCATATCGGGCTCCTTGCTCAGCAGGGG
>NW_027911751.1:0-232 GCF_054177405.1 Leptonychotes weddellii
CAAATTAGAAATGCCAGAAATGTGAATGCAGAAAGAATTTGTCAGAGTCATTTGAGAGAGGCTAACTAGTAGACTTAAACTAAAAAGGATTTCTCCAACCTCATAAATGATGCTGTCCAAAATTACACATACTATGGATATAACACATTTTTCTTTTTATTGTGATGTGGCTCAGTGTCAATAAAGACTGAACACCAGGGGGGTCCATGGCTGATGCTGGTGCCCCTTTCAG
>NW_027911752.1:0-232 GCF_054177405.1 Leptonychotes weddellii
CTTCTGACAGAGCCTCAGTAGTTACATAACATCATTTCTACCACATTCTACTGGTTACAGTTGAGTCCAGATTTCAAGGTGAGGGGACGGCACAGAGTCTGACAACTGAGAGGCACGGCTCGTTGGAGGACCATCTTTAGAGACTAGCTGTCACAGTTGCCTTGAAAACTTTCTGAATAGACAAATTCTTACCTTAATAACTATTCTCTTTACTAACAAATATTTATGGGCA
>NW_027911753.1:0-232 GCF_054177405.1 Leptonychotes weddellii
AAAGCACCACACTCTAGTGGATGACGTATTTCTTCAGTAACATAAACTTAGCAGTTCAGGTCTTACTATATACAAATAGCCGAAATTGAAGAATTAAGTACACGACTGGCAGAAACGGGAGCCAGGGTTAGAG
This sequence comes from Leptonychotes weddellii, assembly GCF_054177405.1. NCBI lineage: Eukaryota > Metazoa > Chordata > Mammalia > Carnivora > Phocidae > Leptonychotes > Leptonychotes weddellii. The sequence goes on from NW_027911753.1 coordinate 134, forward strand.
AGGGAGGTTATAGATAAGCAAGGGAAAGGTAGAATGACCCATGTGGAGATGGATCAGAGGTGGAGAAGGGGCTTTGATACAGATGGTAACATATGGTAA
>NW_027911754.1:0-232 GCF_054177405.1 Leptonychotes weddellii
GAAGGGGAGTGGAATAGTGATGGATAGTGGCTGGAACCACACTGCAGTGCTCCAGCATGGAACTCTGAGGCTGAGGATGCTAAATTCAATCTGTCTATCTCATTATGAAAGCTGATTTGTCAAAACAGGAGGGCAGAACCTATCTTGATTAAGCTTCCTCAACTGATTTATAACTTTTATAGATATGGCAGATATCTACTCTGTACCCCTGCTCTAGTCCCCAGACATGCTA
>NW_027911755.1:0-232 GCF_054177405.1 Leptonychotes weddellii
CCCATCACTGTTCCCAGGGCTGCGTAAAGGAGCCAGAGGGTCATGGTTTGGGAGGACCCAGAGTCTTCATAGTGCTGTGGTCTGAGCAGGATGTGCTGAAAGGTTCCAATTCCCAGGTCCTCCTCAGAAAGGACACAGCCCTTCCTGGCCCCCTTCCCCTCCCTGTCCCCTAGTCCATTACCTACTCTGCATCATCTTCAGTTTCCGGTACCCTCCCTGGGCCTGCAGCAGC